>NC_056743.1:308347686-308577686 GCF_019279795.1 Protopterus annectens | reverse complement strand
CCAGATCCAGAGCTTAGAAGTAGCCAAAGCCAGATTAAATGTTGGATCCAAGACCTATAAGTTAAGGAAGGAAGGAAACAACACTTGCCTATCATTATGGTGAGTATATAACTTTAGTTTATGTTCTGCCTTCAAACAGTGTGCACCTGTTGAGTCAGTGCAACTACTTACCACACCTCTCAGAAAATCCATATGAATTTACTGCTGTGAGACATGATATTGGAAGCCAAAATTTTTTTATAACCAACGTTAGGAGCACTGCAAGTAATAGGAAGTCTATTATAAACTATTCTAGTGAGTAATTCAAGCAACACTTGTGTGGTGAGTTGTAACACTTGGATTATTTTCTCAGATTAGAGAAGAGCGATTAGCTGAGGAAAAAGCTAAGAAGAAAGTAGCAGCTAAAAAGATGGAGGAGGTAGAAACTCGTAGAAGGCAGGAAGAAGAAAGTCGCAAACAGAAACTGCTGCAGTTGGTAAGAATGAATGGGCTTACATATATTTGGTGCAATTAAATGTTAATATCTATTTTTCGTGCATTTCTGCGAAGGTTGCACAGTTTGATTTAGTCTTGTAGTAGGCTGTATTCTAAGTTAATTTAATTATGACTTTGCTTAAACCCAGTTCAGTAGTTTTTAGAGTTGATATTACCTTGTTCACTGAAGCGTTCCTTTACTAAGATTCCATTTTAATAAAATATCTGCACTACCAAGATGAGAATCCTTGACAATTTTTATTGCATCCAAGTTCAAGCATTAAGCAATTATTACCACTTAGAAAGTCATTTATTAATGAATACGTTTTTCCTTTTTAGACTTTTGTCATTTTTAAGCGCAGTGTTTCCAGCAAGTTAGTCTTTTGTTTTGACCATTGTAGGCATTGGGCTAATTCTTGTAATTTTGGTAAATGGTGTAAAACTCCCATTGGATGTAGTTGGCAAGTAGCATAGTCAGTTTTTCAAACAGTTGCAGAACATTGCATTTGACTTTTTTATTTTATTATTATTATTATTGCAAGTAGTAACAAAGCTGTTTCTGTATGCGTTTCCCAGTCAAGAGATACAATGTAGTCATGATTTTTCTATTTGTTTGATCCAGCACTTATGACCTTATTTGGGTTAATTTTGCCTTCCTCTGCAATTCATGTTTCTCTGAAGCTCTTGCTATCACAAGCATGCTAGCTCATCACCTGTGCACACAATTCCAATATAATTTAAGTGGGGGGCTTCGCCCCTCACACCCCCCGACGTGGGGGGCCATGCCCCACACCCCCCCAAACTAAATACTCCAAGTCTGAGATTGCTGTACGTTGGGGTAAAGGGTAAACCCTGGGAATGGCCAACTGAATTCTTTCTCTAAGAAAAAATTTGCGGACGTGGCCGTTCGTGGTTTTGGGATTTCGGTCTTTTGATGTCATTATTACGTATTTGAAGAAGTCTCCTCGATTACGTAATATAGACCTGTTTCCCTGGTGGCACAGAAGTAAGCTAGTTTTGTGCCTGAACACATTTTCAAATGATAGGTAAAGCAGGGTCCTGGATGGATTCAGAGAGAGAGTTTATACTTTGGCTGCTTTGGCATTTAAGTTCATAAATCACCAGATACACATTGAGCTTCAGTCTGAGGTCTGGCTCATACGTCAAACTTTTATGTAGAAATTAAAGATGAATCACTGAAAACTACACACCCTGAAAGCTGTTCAGCTCTTCCAGTGTTGTGAAGCTTAAATGAAACTATACATCTGATGTCCTTTTCAGTGCTCCTCACTAATGGGTCTCTGCTCAGATATCGGCTCCAACTCAACCGCTTTCCAAGACTTTATTTTCCAAATTTCAAGCTCCTCCCTCTACCCATAATGCACTGTACCTTCACCTGCCCAGATCTTGTTTGCCACATGTTGCATCCAGATATGGTTCCAGTCTCTAGCTAGTGGTGTTGGTGTGTCTTTTGAGAGATAAGTGCAAAATTCTTTTCTAAACATTTGTTAGTCTTAAATTCTTTATTCTTGGTTTTGCCTTCCTCCTATAGTTTTTGTTAGCTTTATGGACTTCTCAGTTTCTCCTTTCTTCTGGCGCTGGCACTCTACTGTCTTACTAAAAAAAAAGTGTGCCTTTCTATTTTAGGTTATTTGTTATATAATCTATATAGTTGTTTGACTGTGACTGTTAATAGTAGTTGGGTTGTTTGGTCTTATTACTGTGTGTGCGCGCTAACTGTGATAATGTCAGAGAAATCAACTGGTTTCAAGAGATGCACTTCTTGTGGGCAAAAGATCCCGAATTCTGATGAGCAAAAGCGGTCCGTCTATTGCCTAGGCCGAGGACATTTAGATGTGGAGTTTGTTGTGTGCGGCTTTCAATCCCCAATTTTTAGCCAACCGCAGGAACATTTTAAAGGGCTTTTTACCTGAATCCTCCACATGTTCTTCATGTTTTACTGTTGCAGTCATCACATTTGGGTTATCTGCCTGCAGGTGTAGCCCTCAGTCGGCCCAAATACCAGAGAATTAGTATTTCTGCGTCGGTTGCTGTCGCTTCAGGACTGACATCAGGTTGTCAGGGGTATAAAAACAGGCAGCTGATGCCATTACATTCTTGCTGAGGAGCCCGAAGCAGAATCAGTTCGCACGAGTGCCAGTCAGCGACTACCTGAGTTTTCGTTTCCAAATTGAATCATCCTAAAGTCTTCTAAAGCTAAGTATCCCGTTGGGGATCCTTTTTTCTTGCTCTAACCAATGTCAGAAAAAGTTAACATTTGTCTCGCTTGTGGAAAGCAAATACCACACCGAGATTTCCATTCTTACTGCATCAGCTGTTTAGGCCCAGACCACAATGTACCTCGCTGTTGGTTTTGTTCTTTGTTCATTGCCCGACCTATTTGTTGTCGGGCCCTTATTGTCACTAAATACTTTTGCTCTCGATCTCCGTATTCCGAAATGGCTTCTGTAAGCCATCCGTCTACCGATCTTCCGAAAAAAACATAAGGATAAAGACAGACCGCACAGGTCCAAAACTACTGACGATGCTTCCGTTAAGCTAGTCGCCAGTTCGCCGGTACTCAGTGAGGTGCTTTCGCAGCCCTTGATGCCCACTTCGATGGATTCACAGGCCGCTACCAAGACCCGTTCGGAGTCAGGTATGCCGTGAGACACTTTTTTGACTATGGAACCTGCGGATGTCTCTACCTTGGATGGGTCCGGAGCCCTTATGCAGGCATCAGCTTCCGAGGAAGTTCTTCGACTTACCAATTCGACCCAAACTGACTATTTCTTTCGCATGTTCAATTCTGTCTAAAACTACAGTTTCTAAGGCCAAGAGAATGAGCTACACCTAAAAAAAGACTACTCCAACTCAAGCACCTGCTTCCTTGCTACAATCTCAAATGCTTAAAATGGCAGAAGACCTGATCATGCTGATTAGGGGAAGCCAGCCTTCCCCTGCTGAGAGGAAGAGACCTGTCCCCAGCAGCTTTAACTGACCAAGAGTCCGAATCTGAGGTTTCTGAATATGAAGACATGCCTTTATCTGCTTATGAGGATTCAGATGCAGAGGAATCCATTCCTTCTGCTTCCCCACCAGAGGATTTTTGTTTTGGTGAAACCCTACATACGTTGAGAGAGCATTTCCATTGGGAATGCCAGGATTATCCTCTGTCCAAAAAGAGAGACTGGGAATTTTTAGATTTGCCACAGCATAGACCCTTGGCTATCCCTCCTGTTCTGGATGTTGTGGATGATGTCTTTATGGAATTCGATCTAACTCTTGAAACTTTACCCCCTGCTCCAAGGAAACCAGACCGGTACTACAGAGAGTCCCTGACTCTCAAATTTATTTTCAAAAATCCTTCTGCTGACCCAGAGGCCATCTCCCAAGGGACTAAAGGCATAAAATCAACTGCAGCTAAGAATCCCACCCCTTCGGACAGGGATTCCCGAACTTTAGACAGATGGGGTAAAAAGTATACGCCTCTGCAACTCTCGCCATTAGGGCATTAAATTGCCAGTTCCACATGCTGAAATACCAGCAACATACTATGGAACTTATTAAGCCAAAATTATCTACCTTTCTTGGCTGTGCAGAAAATAAAGAATTACAGGAGCTTATGCATTCTGCAAGCCAAGTCAGCAAGCATACCTTGCAATGTGGGTTTGACGCCCTAGAAGCATCTTGCAGGGCAGCAGTCGCAGGTTCTGTACTTAGAAGGCATGCTTGGCTTAAGGAGCAGACCTTGCCAGACCATGTCATATCAAAATTACTGGATGCTCCTTTGAACAAGGACAATTTGGAACCAAAGCAGAAGAGGTTCTAGAAAAGATGGATGAAAAGGTTAAGTCTATGCAGACAGGCAAAGATTTTTTGCAAGTGCAGCCTCCAAGATTCAGTAGACATTGCCCCCCAAAACTTTGGTCCTTTCCAGACCATCTCAAACTAGAACCAGGGATTATTTAGCAGACCTACTCCACATGGGGCCTAGCCTTCTCTTCTATTAAGATCCATGCCTCTGCCATCTCTGCTCATTACAACAATGAGCCACCCCTCTTCTCACCCTCTCTTCAAACAGTTCCTGAGAAGGGCTAACAATTTAAGGCCACCAAGAAGAGCCCCCACCCCTGCTTGGGACCTTAACTTTGTGCTGGAAAAACTCACGCTACCCCCCCCCCCCTTTGTGCCTGCAGCGTCAGCAGAGTTAAATTTCCTCATTTGGAAAACTGCCTTGCTTCTGACCATCACTTCTGCTAGAAAGTGTGTCTGAGCTACAAGCACTTATGGCTGTGGAACCCTTCATTATTTTTCATGCTGACAGGGTCTCCCTCAAGACTAACCCTACTTTTATGCCTGAAGTGGTGTCCAGTGTGGCTCTCAACCAAGCTATCCGTTTGCCAGCCTTTTTCCCAAATCATCAAATTAAAGGGGAAAGGATCCTGCACTCTTTAGACGTGCGCAGACAGCTCAGATTCTACCTTGATAGGACTAAGCCCTTCAGGAAGTCTGACCAGTTACTAGTCAGCTTTGCACCAGGGGCAGAGGGCAAGGCCATATCAAACAAACCATCTAATGGATAGCTCACCATAGCCATTACTGTTACAAACACCAAGGGAAACCACTCCTCTGGGGCTCTGAACGCATTCCACTAGGGCAACTTCAAACTCTACAGCATTCCCCAGGGGAGTCCCTACCAGGGACATTCTGGAAGCTGCTATCTGGAGTTCTGTTCACACCTTCACCAAGCATTACCACCTGCCTATCTTTTCCTAATCCAGGGCGGGTTTTGCAACAGCAGTCCACCGGGGCATACTAGCCAGCCCCAACTCTTACTGACTGCCTCCACCCATTCTTCAGCTTTGGGAATCAACCCAAGTGTGATGACTGCAACAGTGAAACACAAAGAACATAATACAGCTGTGTACACACCATAAATGTAGATGTTCAAGTGTATTCATTGTTGCAGTCCTGGTTTCCCTCCCTCCATCCCCCTTGTCTGTCTCGGTCTCTCTCTTTCTCTCCCCTCTATTACTCGCCCCTTACAGGGCTATTGGTATTTACTTTTTACTGGTGGTGGGGTGTTTTTCCACCATAACTTAGCTCCCTGTTTGGGGGGCTCCTGACATTTCTGACATTGGCGTTCCTGTAGATGCCATTGTTGTTGCAGCACCCACCAAGAAGGAGCTAGCGGAGCACAGCTCCACTGTCCATCTGGCTAACAAGGAGTCTAGAGCATTGGACAGAATGAAAACCACGTTTATGCCTTGGCTACCTTCACACTGAGGTCATTGAAATGTTTGATTCATTTCATCCATTTGTAGAGAGACCTAGTTAGAATTATCCAACTCTCTTGCCAAGACCAAATCGGAGGAGAACTTGAAAAAAGTCTGGTCTGTCCCCAACTGGCTACTTTCTTCTCTCGCTAATTCCACAATTTGGTTGACTTTGCATGTGGTGGAAGGCATCTCATGAGCAACCTATACAAGCTTAGCCATCAGGAAACATGCCTGGATATGGCTTTGTGGAACCCTTCAAGGTGTCATTCATTAATGCCCCCTTTGATGGGACCTCCTTGTTTGGACCTTCTGTGAAAGATGCATTGACCCACAGCGAGCAAGAAAGATGCAGTCTGCCGTGGGATCAAGTTTTCTACTCCTCAGAGGGCCTTCTCCAGGAACCAACAAGGAGGGAAGAAAACTTGGTTTAGAAAGTCGCAAGGCTGTTTTCATGACCTGTGCTGGGATACTTCCTGCAGAGGTAGAGGGGAGGTTTCAATGGCAGGTGCCACCCCAGTGGCGGGGAGGGGGGGGTGTTCTGCAGAGTCAGGGCTCCAGGGAACCTTTCCCTGATGGGCCCTTTCAGCACTCCTGGGGTGCTGCCTGACTTTGCATCTCTGGAAGCAGTCGGGGGTCATCTATCCCTGCACCTGGATGCCTGGACAAGTATAACAGACAATACCTGGGTGCTAAACATAATATCCAGAGGCTATTGCATTCCCTTTTCTCCAACTCCTCCCAAGTCCAAGGAGGAAACTGCCTAACATACCACTTAGGCAGAGGGAGTACACAGTGCGAGAAGTTCAAAAACTTGAACAAGAGTCATCCAAGATGTTCAGTGAACCATTCTTAGTCGCCCACTGTCTACTCCCATAACAGTTTGTGGTCTGCAGAAATCTACAGTGGTGGCTGCAATCATCTGACCTGTCTCTGGGCAACGCTTCTCTCTTCCCCCTATTATAGCCACAGTGACCATGGACACTTCCCAGTCTGAGTTGGGGAGAGCACTTCCTAGGGAAGATATTCCAAAGCATGCAGTCGCCTGCAGAGGCCAAAATGCATATCGGTGTTATAGAGATGAGCAGTCCTTATGTTGCAAGCCTTCCAGGATGTTCTCCCTCTGGGGAAGATTGCGATTTGCACAGACATGTCAGTAGTCTGGTACATCAACAAACAAGAGGGAACTCATTCTTACCTGTTCTGCAGGGAGACCATGAGGGTTAGAAATGGGTGATGCCTTCAGACCATTTTCTGATAGCACACATTCCAGGGGTAACCAACGTTCTAGTAGACAGACTCAGCGGGTTTATTTTGACTCCTCAGGAGTGGTCCCTCAACCAGGTAGTAGCAAACAAGATATTGAGCCACTGGGCCAGCCTTGTAGAGACCTTTTTGCCTCTCACCTCAATTTCAAGTGCAACAAGTGATTTGCTCTGATTCTGCCAAGGGGGAGTCACCAAGGGATGCTCTAGTCCACGATTTGGTCTCTGGGTCTTTTTTATGCTTAGCCCCTGACTACCGTTGATCCTGAAAGCTCTATAGAAAGCCAGAATTTTGAAGAGTTCCTTAATCTTCCGTGCCTTTTTCTGGCCTCGCCAGGTGTGATTCCTCTTTCTGGCCTTGCTAGGTGTGGTCTCACCTCAAGTATCTGCCTTAGATTCCATACAGGATCTCATATCTCACCTGTCAGAAAGACCGCTTCCCGATCTTCATGCCCTAAAGCTGACTGCATGGTTTCTCCAATTCTAGTAATTGTAAGGAAGTCCAGGCTTTCCCCCTCTGGTCGTGACATTATCCTGGCCTCTCAGTGGGCTTCCACTAAAAACGGTCTCCAATAGCAAGTGGAAGAGGTTCTCAATTTGGGCAACAAAGGATAATTATTGATCCTTTCTCAATAATCCACAGCATCAGTTCTTTTTCTCAACACTTTTTTTTTTTTTTTTTCCAGGAAGGAGATAGTTTCTCCACCATCAAACTCCAACTGGCTGCTATATCAAGTTTTCATGCTGGGAAGAGAAGCTATTCTCTGTTTTCCAAATTATGTAAGGCTTTAATGAAGGGAGATTTTCATTTTAGACCTCCAGTAAAAGATCCTTCTCCCCCATGGGGATCTTGCAGTGGTACTACAGAGCCTTATCCAGAAGCCCTTTGAACCAGCATATTTTTGTGACGTGAAATTTTTTTTCTTGGAAAACTGTCTTGGTATCTACTACTTTCCACTAAGTGAATATCGGAGCTTCAGGCTCTGTCAGCCAAACCTCCTTACATAATTTTTCACACAGGCATGAAAGATTGATTTGTTCTTAAGTTGTCCACTGAGTCCAACATTAACCAATCCATTCACTTACCAGTTTTCTTCCCCAAATTTTCAAACAAAGGTGAATATCTTTTACATCTCCTAGATGTGCACAGGCAACTACGTTTCTACCTCCACAAAACAGAATTGTAGGAATTCCATTCATCTGTTTGTCCTGATTGGCTTGCTGAAAAGGAGACAGGCATTTTCGAAAATTAATTTAGCTAAATGGATAACCGACTGTATTTCTTTCATTTATTCTAAGAAAGGTATAGTCTTGGCCCGATCTCCCAAGGCTCGTTCCACCAGGGCTATGGCTACTTCATTTACTTTCTCTTCCAGATCCGCAATTGATGACGTGTGTGCTGCAGCCACTTGGTCTAAGATTCCTACCTTTGTTTCACATTATAAGTTGGATATTGTTTCTAAGAGCAGGACATCCTTTGGCTCGACCATGCTCCGACACATCATTCCTAAAGGGCCACCCAGGGATTGCATAGATGGTGACTCTGACCCATTAGTGAGGAGGAATGAAAAGGACATCAGATTTAGAAGTTATGTACTTGCTATATCTAAGTATCTGTATTGGCCATTTTCATTCTTCCTCACGTCCCACCCATCCATCCCCTGGCCTGAAGCCTTTGAGCTTCAGATACTTTTCTTTCTCTGTAATTCTGATTATCTTTTCAGTTGTAGGGCAGTAAACTCAATCTGGGGAGTTGAAGGTATGGTGCATTATGGGTAGAGGGAAGAGCTCAAGACTCTGATCCTCAAGTCTTGGAAAGCAACCTGGTCAGATCCAATATCTGATCTGAGACCAGTTAGTGAAGAGGAATGAAAATGGACAACACAGATAGCTAGTTATGGTAAGTACATAACTTCTAATTTTACAACAGCTGTTACAAGGTCAGTCTTTAACCACCATGCTTGCCTTAGGGTTAAGATAATACCAAAGGACATAAAGGAGAACTCGAGGAATCTTTGGATCATCCTTCACACGAAACTTTCAACAATTTGAAGGATAAGCTTGAGCTGGTGGTTTAGTCTGATAGTGACCTGACTGTTCCACGCAACCTGAATTCATTTACCAACTTAGGTGCTTGATGGCATAGGCATGGGAGAGGATGGGTATGCCCATCCTGTTAGGAGTGCACATGCCCAGGTGCACTCTGGCTGAATTTCCCTGGTGGAGATTAGAACTGCCATATGGTGCCTTCTCGGGATGCACAGGGAATCTCGATGTCAACCGTTAATGAAAATGAGTGACTTGTGCAGTATTGACACCTACTACACATCCACCGTTGGTCTATTGTTGGGCAGGCAAAGGAGGTAAGACTCCATAAGAAAACTTGATACCACCCCCGAGGGCTGACTTAATGATGGCCCTTCCCAGCTGACCCTTGTCTCAGTGATGATAAATGAATTGGTCATTTGACTCGGAGGGAGCTGATGACTGGCAGGCAAAGTGCCAAAAAAACCCCACTGAAGTATACAGGCAAGGTCATGCAGCTTTTTCACCCCTTGGTACCACAGTATGGCAGAAGCTACCCCTCCCAAGACTGGCCCTTTCGTCTAATGACTAGCGGATGGACACGAGGAAATCCGGAAACAAATGGGCATGATGGACCAAGAGTGTGAATAAACCTGGGAGGAAATCTGGAAATTCTTCAGCTGCTGATCCAGGCATTGGTGACCCAGTTTTTGCTTCCCCACCCTGCACACGTGGTCTGTTTGAGAGCCAGGTTGAGCCATTTTACTGATACATGGGCGAAGGTTCTAAGTATTGGACATCATGAAGCTATCTGGCAACAAATGTAAGATAGATAAATTTGTCCATCTCACCCTTCATGAGGGATGCACAAGTATCAAAAGATCAGCTGCACCTGCCTTGGCCAATCGTGCAGCAGTTGTTGAATCAAGGGCAACAGAAAGAGCTCCATAATGTGAAGAAGGATTGGATTTCTACTCCACTCTGTTTCTAAATGCAAAAAAAGGGTCAGGCCTTGGAAAGTAATTTTGGACCTGTCCATACTCTGCCTCTTCTTAGAAGTACCCAAGGATGCTAATATTGCAGTTGTAGCTTCCACTTCTCCTTCCTTGGTCCTTCCTAATCACACTTGACCTAACATATTTACTTATACCTATTCACAAGGACCACAGGACATTTCTGAGATTGAGTCAAACCTTGGCATTGCTGAGTTTATGTACATGCTGGTTGTCTGCTATGCAAGAGAATTTGCAAAGTACCTTGTCCTACTGGTAACCTTCCTCAAGCCACCCCTGCCTGTATCTAATGATGTTGCAGGCTCAGCTGCACTGTCAACGTTTGGGCAGCTTCAGCGTAACTGTAGACTACCTGCAGTGTTTGGGGTTTCTAGTAATGGTTATCCTTGTACAGGATGAAGATGTTACTGCAAATGACCTTGAACAAGGAGGAGTGCAGATTCTCCCTATTAAAGGAGAAATCTCTCATCCTAGGAGCTTTCTGCTTGCAACCCAGCAGGAACTGCATGGTGGCCAGTGACAACTTAAATGCCTTGGGCTAAATGGCCTCACTTGTTCTAATGATTCCGCAAGTTAGGCTGCACATGTTAAAATCCTTGTGATCTGATGTTAAACTTTGTTCATTCCTTACTGATGGGTTATCGGTTCTGTCCTTGGAACTGAGCCAGCCAATATCAAGTTTGCATCAGCCAAAAACTCTCGAGCCAAGGTCCTACCCAGAATGCTCTGCTCCCTGTTACCTTGCTGTACAGATGTGTCAAGCCACTCTCTCAGTTAAGTGTCTCTAATTTTTGAAAGTTTTTATACATTGTTCTTACTTTAAATATTTTCAATAGTTTGTGCTAATATTTTCCTACCTCATCATACACTTTAGAGACTCTCCCTTTATTACCCTTTTCTTCCTTTACCGTCGTTGGTAATTCTTCATTCTCTTTTCTCACCCCTTTGGGTAGCCTTTCCTCCACTTTTTGGTGCTGTTCTCCACATCATTATGTCGGATAAGAAAAGTAGCGTTTGTTTCAAGCAGTGTAAGGATCGTAGCCGTAAGTTACCGCTTTCTGATGTCCATGACTTGTGTCTACTGTCTGAATGTCTTCAGCCGTACTGCGGATCCCCTGTGTGGGATTTGTAAAGATTTTTCTACCAGAACTCTCAATGAGAGGATGAATAATTTTGAAAGGTCTTCTCAAGACTCCTTTCTCTGAGACTATTTCTGGGTCAGAGGGCTCGCCTCCTCCTGTTAAACGCCATAAGAGGCGTTCTTCCACTTCATCAAAGTCGCTCCCCTCTTCTCCCTCTGGAGATCATAAGGAGTCGACTCATAAGAAGGTGAAATTGATTACTACTACGGCGCTGCCACCTGTGACCCTGTCGGCTCCAGGCTCGGCACCGCCCCAAATGATTCTGGCTCCAGCCAGGTCTTCCTTATCAATACTGGCACCGAAGTTCCCGGTACAGACAACTATGGCTCAGACAGTTCAGTTGCGGCCCTTACCGGCACCATCCATGCAGGTACAGTCCCCTTCGGCACCGTTGGTACAGTCCCCTTCAGCACAGAGTATGACTCTTCTGTACTCCACGGCGCAGACATTTTTGGCACAGACATGCTTCTGTGCAGTCCTTGTCTGCACCATTTTTATTACCGGTGTAGACTCTGCTCGACAGCACCGTACCCATCGGGGCAGACTTTTGCCTTTACTGTGCTGACACCTTCAACTACTATGGCGCTGACATAGGCGCAGAGTACTTCCACACTCTTTTCTTCGGTGCAGGCCTCCTTGGTTCGGTGCAGACCTCCTTGGTTTGGGCTCTGCACCTATTGAATTAGCAAGGACCAAGTATTCTCCTTCATTGGATCCATTTGGTGGCAGTCAATGTAGTCCTTTTCTAGAAGTGCCAGAATCGCCATTAGCTTTCTCCATGAGGTCAACCAAGAGTCTTTCTGAACAAGATGTGTTACGGCTTGTTGACCAGTTGCTTGTGGCCAGAGGTGTCTCTCACCTGTCAAAGTCCACGTTCCCTCCTTCTGGTGAACACATATCTCGTCAAACTCCAGCGTACACTCCTCCTTCGACTTCCACACAAGTTTCGAAGCCTATTACTCTGACAGCAGTTTCCCTTCCTCTGACTCCAATAGTGGATCTCACTTTAGAACCGGAGTCACCCTTGTTGCCCTCTGAGCACTGGGCATCGGGCTCTTCTCAGGCCAGTGGCTATGCCGTGGGGGAGGGCATTCCTGGTTCCACGACTATTTTTTTTCTATGGCACCCTCCAGGGATCCACTCTCTCACAGTTCACAGTCCTCTTGAGACTCCTAGTCTGGGGGGTGGGGTGGGGGTCGTCGGGGCGGGGTGTGACCTCAGTTCCGAGGTTGTCGTGCTCTGTTCCGGGCTCCCATCCCTCCTTGGGTGGGCCGGCCTTCCTGGCCATGGAGAGGGCGTTTGCCTGAGCTGTCAAATCCCACATGTCTGGGTCCTCTCCCCCCCTCTGTGCTGCAACTGTCACAAACCACAACCACCGGGCACAAGGGCCTCGGATTTCTCCTCGAGACCCCCCTGTTTGCAGTCTTCCCCAGAACCTCCCACTGAGGAAGTAACTCGCAAAGCATCGTGCAAGAGGGAGCACATGGACTCCACTGAGGAGTCATTGACTGAAGATATGAATTTTGTTGATGGGGAAGGGTCCCCATGGTCACCCTCTGATGAGGTGTCCTTTGGTGACATCCTCAAGATCCTTAGAGGGGTGACAAAGTCCTCTAATCCTTCCTCTGAGGAATCCGTATTCCTGCAGGCCTTTCATGCCCGGCCCCCTACCTCCTGGGTTACCCCACCTGCTGATGAGCTCGTCCAGCGAGCATGGAAGGCTCCTGACTCCCTGGAAGCGATACCAAGCAGACCGGATAAAATATTATCGCCCCCAGCTGAGCACCCACACTGGTCACAAGGTCTTCAGTAGATGCTATGGTAGTGGCGGCTGCAACTAAGAAGGATTTGACAGGAGAGAGCCAAGCTGCCCATCCACCTAACAGAGTCCCGGGCAATTGACAGACTAGGGAAGCATGTGTTTGCTTCATCGACCTTCGCCGAAAGGTCTTTGAACTATTTGACACAATTTACCAGGCTTCAGAGGGATCTTGTCAACCAGCTCTCTGAAATCTTGGCAGGAGCTGTTTCTGACTAGGTCCATGACAACGTAACATGTTAAGTTGTCTATCTCGCCTTCATTCTTGCTGGTTGGGTTCGGAGCCGATCCTCTGCTCCAACTCGGCCATTTTCAAAAGCTCGAGAGCTGCTTACTGGCTCGAGGCCCTCCTATATCCCATGATGCCTGGTGCTAGATTCCCAGATCTCGTTTGCCGCTTTTGCTACGAGGTTGCGTTTACTGGCTCAGGTTGTGTATTTTTCACTTTATTGATATATATTAGGATTCGTTGTATATTAGTTAAATATTTAGTGTTTATTCATAGTGCGGGTATTTCCTAGTGTTTAACCCCCTTTGAAAACTCGTTTTCTTTTTAGAGAGTTTTCCCCTCCCTCCCCCTCCCGTTAGGGTAGGCCGTTTTAGTTAGAGGCTTATCTTTAAAATAGTAAAAAAGATTTCTATAAAAATTGTAGTAGTTGTAGGTTAGTTTAGACTATCTTATATTATATTTTTGTGTGTGCGCTGTTTGGGTGTGGTAACTTGTGTGGACTGTGCGTGTTTTTTTCCTAGTTACCAATTCCCCTTGGTACTCTTTATTAGTATTTTGTCTTCCTTTACAGGAATGTCTAAAGACACTAAAGTGTCGGGATTCAAGAAGTGTGACTCATGCTGTCAGAAAATGTCACTGACAGATGGTCACACTTCTTGTGCCTACTGCTTGGGCTCCCTACACCTGCAGGACTCTTGTTTGGTGTGTCACGCCTTTAGTCCAAGAGTCCTGCAGGAGCGTAGAAATAAGCTTATCCTTAGGGGTTTGCTTAAACCTGAAAGATCACCGGCCAAGACTCGGTCAGTGAAACCTTCTAGGCCATCGAAGCCGTCTGCTCCCAGCTCGGAGCCGTCGCCGAGTATGGCTTCTGCTTCAACTTCGGTTCCGGCTGAAACCGAAGTACCTATCTCTACGTCAACTTCGGCTCCGACTGGAGCCGAAGTACCTATCTCCCAGTCAGCCCCGACCCTCCCATCGGAACCGTCAGGGAGTCGAAAATGCTCCAGGTCACCATCCTTGGAGTCAATACACTCTGCTCCAGGGTCACCCTTATTGCAATCTGAGCGGCTCCAGGGTCACCCTTATTGCAATCTGAGCAGAGTTATCGATCCCACTCTTCTCGGTCGTCTAGGATATCTGACCACGATTTGGAGAGAGTAGTGAACAGGCTTTTAAAGTCGCAGGCCCTGGCAAAAATGCTATCCAGCCCCCCTCATCAGGGTTCAGCTCTACCTGTTTCTACAATAGTTCCTCTTTTGACTCATCCCTTGAGTTTGGAGCTGGAGCATGCTGTGGCTGAAACCGTGGGTCCGTTGGCACAGATACCTCCCCTTTCGGTTCTGTCGTCGGCTCCAATTTCTTCCATGGTGCCATCCTTGGAGGGAACTGGGCGCCGGGACTCCCTCGTCTGCTCCGAGGGGGCGAGTGGCATCGGACCCTTGTCCGACCCCTTTCTCCCCTCGGAGCTTCGGCGCAGGTGAGTTTGGCTCCTACATCGGCTATGGAGCCGTCTCTCTTGGTGCTGGGAAGGATTCCGGTCTCTTCGGAGCCTTCTCCGGTATCGGGAAGGGGTGCCTTCGAGGTCATGAAGAGTGTGCTTACATCTGAGTCAGCCCCATTGGCTCCTCCCCACATGGTGCCTGCTCTTGTCTCTGCCCCTCCTCCAGACCCCAAGCGTGGGGAACAAGAGCTCCAGGGCACCCCATTGGGTGTATCTTCCTCTTCCGAGGCCTCCCCCCGTTCATTCAGAGGAGCCCCCTCGAAATAGGAAATGCAAGAGGAAGCATGTAGACTCCCCTGAGTCTGTCACTTCAGATACCGTCTTGGAGGAGTCGGAAGGGTCCCCGAGGTCCCCCTCTGAGGACGTCTCCTTCTCAGACATCCTGGAAATCCTTAGGCAGAGGGCGAACTGGACTGCCTTTAACCCTTCTGAAGATGAGTCAGTATTCCTGGAAGCATTTGGTTCCTCCACCTCCTGGGTGTCTCCGCCTTTCGATCCACTGATGTCGGTAGTGGCTCGAAAGGTGTGGTCAGCTCCAGACACAATGGAACCAACTCCTCGCAGGCCCACAAAATTCATCACTGCCCCTCAGGACAAACCATTTCTGACCAAGGGTGTTTCCGTTGATGCCATGGTGGTAGCAGTGGCCACTAAAAAGGAGTTGGCTGAAACTTCGTCTGTCCACCCCCTAACAAGGAATCTAGGATGATGGACAGATATGGGAAGTGGATGTTTTCCTCAGCGACCTTTTCCATGAGGTCTCTGAACTATTTGTGCCATTTTACCTGCCTTCAAAGGGATCTCCTTAAAGAGCTAGGAGATGCCCTTCAAGATCCATCAGCTGCGGGGCCTCAGGCTAAGGTTGCCTCCCATCTAGCGACTCTAAATTCTGTAGTAAACTCCTCCATGCAGCTCATCTCTTATGCAGCCGATGGAGCGAGTAGGGCCGCAGGCACAGGTGTGGCTTTGAGGAGACGTGCTTGGATGCGGTTATGCAACTTTGCGAAACCCTTCAGGGCGTTTTTCACCAACACCCCCTTTGATGGTTCTGCTCTGTTTGGACCACAGGTGAAGGATACCCTTACCAGATGTGAGCAGGAAGGCAAGACTCTCTCTGCCATTGGAGTCCATTTTTCCACTCCTTCAAGACCGTATCCCAAGGGTCAGAAGAGTGGGAAGATGTGGTTCCGGAAGTCCCAGGGAGCCGTGCCTGACACATGTGGAGAGTTCCCCTCCAGGGGCAGAGGAGAGAACAATAGACACCGCCCTAGGGGCAGAGGGGGTCCTCAAAATCAGGGCCAAAGAGAATCCTTCTCTGACAAGCCCTTCCAGCATCCCGGAAGTGCTGCCAGACTGTCCACCTTCGGAGGCAGTCGGGGGAAGATTATCGCTGTACCCAAAAGCCTGACAAAGTATAACACAAGACAAATGGGTACACTCTCATATCCGAAGGCTACAAAATCCCCTTCTTTCACACTCCACTCCTTTCCAACAAATACCTCCCAGATGTTCCACCCAATCTAAGGGATCAAGCAGTTCAAGAAATTTCAAAACTGCTAAGAAAAAGAGCCGTCCAGTCAGTCCCAGCAGACCAACTAGGATCCAGAATTTACTCAAGGTTCTTTTTGGTACCAAAAAAGACAGGAGACTGGAGACCCATTCTGGATCTCAGCAGACTAAACAGGTCTGTGCAAAGAACAAAGTTCCGGATGGTGACGCTACAGTCCATTTTACCCTTTCTGGGTCAGGGCAATTGGTTGTGCTCCATAGATCTTCAGGACGCGTACTACCATATCAAAATGCAAAGACTCCAGAAGATTTATCCGCTTCTGGCTGGGAGCCAGTCATTATCAGTTCAGAGCTCTGCCCTTTGGTCTCACCACAGCCCCCAGGGTGTTCAGATGTTTGGCAGTAGTCATCGCTCACTTGAGACAGCAAGGATTCTAGGTGTTTCCATATTTAGACAACTGGCTCTTTACTGCAACCACCAGGCATCACCTGCTGCGAGCCAGAGACTACACCTTCCAAACGTGCTCCACTCTAGGCATCACAATAAATTCTGAAAAGTCTGCATTGTCGCCTTGTCAATCTATTACCTTTATAGGTGCAAACTTAAACACAAAGGACATGTCAGCGACTCTCCCAGTAGACAGAGTGTTAGCCATTCGACAACATGTGCAGGTCTTATTGGGATGCAAAAAGATTCTGGCCAGATTCGTCCTAAAAACGTTGGGTTTCATGGCAGCGGCTATAATACTAGTCCCCCTTGCACATTTTCACATGAGGATTCTTCCGTGGATGCTGTTCACACAGTGGTCCTTCCAGCAACTCCCATTGTCTCACATGATAATGATCACCCAGTCATGCAAAAGCCAACTTGTTTGGTGGATGGTCTCCCCATCATTACACCAGGGCAGACCATTTGTTCTTCCTCCAGTAGCTACGGTGACCACAGACGCCTCCCTGATCGGGTGGGGGGGGGGGCATTTTCAGGGCAGAACAGTCCAAGGCACCTGGCAGCCTCACGAGTACCATCTGCATATCAATGTCCTGGAGATGATAGCCGTGCTTTTAGTGTTGCAAACTCTTCAGGACTCTCTTCCCACCGGGACCATTGCAATTCAGACAGACGATATGTCAGTGGTATGATACATCAACAAGCAGGGCGGAACCAAGTCATATCCCTTATGTCGAGAAGCACTCAGACTTTAGCAGTGGGCGATCTCTTCCCAACGGTTTCTGATAGCAGCACACATCCCTGGGAAGTCCAACGTTATAGCGGACTGGCTGAGCAGAGCAATTCTCATGCCTCACAAGTGGTCTCTCATTCAGACTGTGGCGGACAAAATCTTCCGCAAATGGGGTCAGCCTTGCTGTGACCTTTTTGCCATCCCCTTCAACAGCAAGTGCGACAATTTCTTCTCTCTCCTCCCTCTTCCCGGACACTTTGCAAGAGACGCTCTAGTTCACGATTGGCCTCAGGGACTTCTTTATGCATTCCCTCCGTTTCCCCTGATTCCCGAACTAATTCAGAAAGCTACCACATTGGGATGCAAAATGATCCTCATTGCCCCTTACTGGCCTCGACAAATTTGGTTCCCTTTCCTGCATCATCACCTTCTGGAGCAACCCTGGACCCAATTCCAGACTTCCTGATCCATCAATTGGGCGGGCTGCACCAATCTATTCATTCTCTCCAGCTCACTGCTTGGTTTCTCCACTTCCGACATTAGCCAGGCTTCCCAACATCTCCCATTCGGTGCGTGAAATCATCTTATCCTCGCATAAGTCCACCACTAGAAAAAATTATGCTAGTAAGTGGAAACATTTTTCCTTATGGGCAGAGACCAGGAATATAGATCCCTTTTCAGCCCCTGTGCACTACATTTTAGAATTTCTAGCAGAACTTTTTAGAACTGGATCCTCTTCTGCCACGATTAGAGTTCAACTAGCTGCAATTTCAAATGGGCCTATCTGATTCAAGCATCATGTCCCATAAACTTTGTAAAGCCTTTTTTAAAGGGGCCACGCTACTCAGGCCCCCAGTAAGAGATCCCCCGCCTCTGTGGGATCTGAATTTGATTTTAATTTCCCTGATACTACCCCCCTTTGAACCGGCAGCTTCTTGCTCCTTGAAGTTTCTTTCTTGGAAAACCCTTCTGGTTGCAGTTACGTCGGCTAGAAGAGTTTCTGAACTTTAGGCTCTTTGTGTTCGTCCTCTTACCTAGTTTTTCACAATAATAGAGTTTCTCTTCGGACTAACCCCTCCTTTCTCCCAAAGGTTACTTCTGATTTTAATTTAAATCAGTTCATTGAACTACCCGTGTTCTTTCCAAATTATTCCAACAAGGCAGAATACAAGTTACATCAGTTGGACATTCATAGAACATTACGCTTTTACCTGCATAGAACCAAGCAAATCAGAAAATCAGACCAGTTGTTCCTGTCCAACACTGAGGGAAAACAAGGCATACCAGTGTCAAAAGTCACCTTATCTAGGTGGTTGACTTCTACTATTACTTTTATATATCATTTAAGAAAAAAAGAGCTCCCTGCTAAACCCTAAAGGTCACTCCACCAGAGCTCTAGCTACTTCTGTGGCTTTTCAGGCCAGATTGCCAATAGAAACTATTTGTGCGGCAGCTACATGGGCTAATCCACATATCTTCATTTCGCATTATAAACTGGATGTGGCTTCCAGAAGCAGAGCTGATTTTGATTCCACTGTTCTGAAGTGTCTGTTCCGATGAGCCACCCAGGATTGAGGTGCTAGGGACGCTGTCCCAAGCAGCAAGAATGAAGGCGAGATAGACAACTTAACATTAAGAAGTTATGTACCTATCATAACGTTCCATGTTAGTTGTCTTCTTGCCTTCTTTCTTGCATCCCACCCTCCACCCCCCTGTCCTAGTAGACCGAGAAGAGTTCCTTATGTTTTTTTTATCACTGGCTGAGTCTTCTCTGGCTATTACTTATCACTATCAGTCTCTCTGTGCCAAAGACCGTTTCCATATGGTTGTCTCATGCTATTTATTATCTGTTATACCCAGCAAAACTAAACCATTTCAGGCAGGCTCAAGGGACATTCGACCAGGACCTTGGCTTCATTTGTGGCTTTTTATAAGTGGTAGGATTCTAGAAGTATTTTAGAAGAGCCAGCTAGATTCTTACTCCAAGTCTAGGACAGGTTTTGCTAGGTTTATCCAAACATGGGTTGTTAAGCTATAGTGATCTACTCCTGTAGCTTAGGCTACTGCAGTACTGACAAGTGGAACATCTACCGTTGTGGTAAATTTACTAACACAACTGTGCTTTCTTTTACTTCTGAAGGAAATGTCACTAAAACTGAGGATGATGATGTAACTTGCTGAAGAAAGGTTGGATGATAAATGTCTTTAATAAAGTGTTATCAGAGATTGAACCAAGTGATGGGAATGAGCTGTCATGTGGAGATGCAGTTGAAAAATGTTTAGAAGAATATGCTGATCCTATATGGTAAGAGCAAACGGGTAATATTACGGATTGTAATGTGGAAGGGAATGTGTTGCCAGAGTATAGTAGAGAAACTAGTGCTTTCTCACCTCATTTTCCTATCAGTCTTTAGAAAGTGGACTGTCAAAGTGCTGTGTGGTTCAGAAGTTGTACCTTCAGGGAAGAGTAAGAGAAAATGCTGCAGTGGTTTGGGAAGGTCGCAAATAAATGACCAAAGGCTTAAGTGATTATTGAGAATTAATAATTATGACAAAGGTACACCGTTAAACAGGGGGTACCATTGGGATCATGTGACGGAGCCCTTAACTTTAAGACACAAGGATGCTGACACCCTTTTTTTTTTTTTTTTTTTTTTATATCTTTGAGAGGCGTTTGCTTTTCAGAAATTGTGACATTTATAAAAGGATTTGGGGAGGGTATGAGTTTTCTTGGAATCGATATGTGATTCCACCAAAGCACTTTCAAAAAGTTGATGCATTTCATATCTGCTGAGATACAGCTGAAGGATTTAATAAACTATTTTAAAGAATGTTGTCATGAAGCTTACAATATGAAATCAACATTTGGTGAATGAGAAGTATAGACTGGGGGCTTGGGAGATGAAGGTCTTTTTGGAATATATTGAAGGGGAAACTGCATCTTTCTGGTGTAGCCTTTGTCTATGGACACAACAGATGTTAAAATATTGGGGTCCATCTAAATTGCTTTTATCATAGTGCTGGTTCTGATCAACTAATTAGCGAATGTGTAAAGGGCATAGAGAAGGGGGTACATGCAATAAAGCTTTGCTGATTGGTATTTTCAAAATATAACTGACATTTCTGGATGGTCTGTGACTAAAGCAGTGATTTTGAAGAATAAAATGTATCAAGAAGGAGAAGTGTACACAATGTCAATGAGCAAGTGTTAGTTGAAATAAAGGTACTTATAGTGTTGAAGATGAAACTGGGTAAGAGCAATGTGTATAATAAACTGAAATGCCAAAGTGGACTTAAATAGTTATGCAGTACTTGAAAATAGTGAAAAGGGGAATGGGGAAAGGATAAATATTTCTATTAGCAACAGGGTTCAAAGGAAACTGGTGTCATGACACAGTATTAGATTATAGAAAAAAGAGGAAAGGCGAATACTGTTACCCATTTATGTTGTAGTACAGATAAAGATTGAAGAGGAATGGTTGTCCTGAACTGTTTTAAAATGGTGGAAAGCTGATATCTTCATTGGATACTAAGTATGTGAATGATCTACAGGGGGGGCAGTCCTAAAAGTTATGGTGGAAAATAAGTATGAATTTATTGTAGAAGAATCTGAAAATCTGTTAAGACAGAATCAAATAAAGGGCTTGGAAGAAAGATGCATGTGAACTGAACTGGGAATTAATAAGGGAGTTATTAAAAATATTTTTGTTTGAAGTAGAAGAGGTTGCACCTTTTGGGGAACACTGCTCAAAACTTGGAAAATATGAAAATTAACTTTCTGAAAGGAGAAATATACAATGGTTTGGGTAAAATTATAGAGCAGATGTATATGAAAAAGGAAAAAGTGAACAATGTGCAATGGAAAGTTAAACTATAACATGCGATCAGATGGAGGTTTAAAATATGAAAAAAGAGTTAGAAGACGTTTTAAAAAGTGAATGTGCTAAGTTCAGCTGGGGTTAATGAAAATGCGTATGGTATAAAGGAGAGATGATGTTTTATAGTTTCTTAATGAATGATTACAGAAGATGTGTTCAGGTATAAACTGTATAGAAGAGAGGAAAAGCTCACTGAAGGTCATTTACCCAGTGATTACACAATTAAAATTTTAATAAGGGAGAATGGAAAAGGTAGAAGCAGTAGTAGGGGAATAGGTGTTTGAGATGCAAGAAACATTAAGAAAATATTGACTTTAGCTAAAGTAGTAATGGCTAATAAACCTAGGGGGATAGGAAGGGGAAAGTGTATCCATTGATGTGGGGAGGGCTATGATTATGTGCATCATGAATATAATTGCAACGATATATATATATATATATATATATATATATATATATATATATATATATATCTCTAGTTTCATAGTATAGTACTAGGCTATCTGCCCTGGGGCATTTGTAAGCCTAGCCATAGTGATGTGGCTTTTGCCACCCCATGAAATGGTACAAAAATGTACAGAATAAATCTAGAATACTGTGCCTCTGTCTAGTAGTGATACAATGAAGGTCCCTTGTATAATAGAATTAGTTTACTGTGCCCCTGTCTAGCAGTGACACAGATGTGACCCCTGGGGTAAACTTACGATCTCCCATCCACTCATCAAGATTTCTCTTGAAGAGTGTCAGTGAGGGGCTCTGCCTAATACGAACTGGGATCCTGTTCCAAAGCATGGGAAGCCTCTGGGTTTATGAATCTATCCCTCCAGCATGTCCTATTCGTACTTGTGCCGAGGTTTAAGTCTTTAGCTCTTGTGGTCCTGATGGATTTGGATTTTTTGAGGTGGAGCATGTCCATCAGTTCCTGATTGGACATGGCCTTGTACGTCAGGCAGAGATCACCTCTGAGCAGGCGGTATGCTACTGACTAGAGCTGAAGTTTCTTTAGTCTGGCATTATAAGACATATGTTGGAGACCCTTGATCCTTTTGGTGAGGTACTTTTGTGGTCTCTCCAGCTGTTGCAAATGCCGGGTGAGGTACATACCAAATGGAGCATTGTACTCAATCATGGGTCTGATGAGGGAAGAATATAGGGATACAATGACATCTTTGGATCTGGATGTGAATCCCTTCATGATGAGGTGTGCAAGGTAGAATGTTTTTCTAACCACTTTGGCAACGTGGGTGTCAAATGAGAGGTCGCTGTCTACTTGGGTCCCTAGGTCTCCGATTACTTTTTCCGTACTCAGTGGGGTGCTGTCTATGTGATAATTTGTGGGTACTTTGTTTTTTCCAAAAGGGATGACTATACATTTTTTGGCATTTAGTTTAAGGCCGTGACTACGGCACCAGTTGTCCGTTTCAGTGAGGCCTTTTTGTAGGATGTGTGTGTGTCTGCTGGTGTATCGACTATGGCGCCTAGTTTGCAGTCATCTGCGAACTTTGTCAGCCACAGCCCTCCCATGTTTGCTTTAACATCTGAGAAATAAATGCCGAACAAGAGGGGTCCCAGGACAGATCCCTGTGGGACACCACTTGTGACTGGCTTTGAGTCTGACATTGCTCCAGCGATTTTAACTTTATGGGTTCTGTCCTTTAGCCAGTTTGCAACCCATCTAGTGACATAAGGGTTTACTTTTAAGCTGTTTAGCTTATCTATGATGCCTGAGTGGGGTATTGTGTCGAAGGCCTTAGCCAAGTCCAGGTATGCTGTATGGACTGCTTTGCCCTCATCAATGGCTCTAGTGACTGTTTCGAAAAAGTCAACCAGGTTTAAAAGGCAGGATCTGCCCTTTACAAAGCCGAACTAGATGGGGTCAAGTGTCTGTAGGTCCCCTATGTCTCTGTTTGAGTTCCATAATGATTCTTTCCATAGCTTTGCAGACCAGGCTAGTTAAGCTTATGGGGCGGTAGTTTCCAGGGTCGGTAGTTTCCAGGGTCTGTAGAGGCACCCCCCTTGTGGAGTGGGACCACTGTTGCTGTACTCCAGTGTTCAGGTACATATCCCGAAGTAAGGCTAAGGTTAAATAGCATTTTTATGTGTGGGTTTAGCTCCTGTTGGAGCTCACGTAACACGCACCCCGGGATACCGTCAGGTCCCATTGATGCTGTGTTTTTTGCTTTGTTTAGGGCTGTTCTCACTTGGACATCTGAGATGACAGGGAGATTACATTCAGTTGGGATAAGTATTTCTTCTTTTGGGGGTGAAGGAGGGGAGAAATTTGCATGAACCTGTCGGCCAGAATGTTAGCAATATCTGTGGGTTCAGTGTATTTTTTGTTGTTGTGACCCAACTCTGAGCATATCTGAGGGTTTCCGCCCAGGTTTCTAACATAGCTGAAGAAGGCTTTGTGGTTATCTTTAGTGTCCTTAGCAATTTTTCTCTCAAAGTTTGCCTTGGATGTTTTTATGAGAGAACGTAGTTTACTGCTAATGTTGATCAGAGATGTCTTCCCTTCATGGGATTTTGCTCTGACGTGCAGTAGCTTCCTTCTTTTGTTATACAATTTGTTTATGGCTGAAGTCCACCAGACAGGACGTTTACATTTGGTGGAGAGGGACTTGGATTTGTTTGGGATTGCATGATCCATGCATTCTTGGAGATGTCCATAGAAAGCATTTGTGAAGGATTCGGCATTGTGGGATGTGGTATCCACTGGCACAGTGGGCTTAAAGGATACCATCTCATATATATATATATATATATATATATATATATATATATATATATATATATATATATATAGTTTAGCACTTGGCTGAGAGCATGGCTGATTTATCCGATTTTCTACACGGCAAACAAGATCTGAGGGGAAGGAAAGAGAGGCAGTATGGGTAGCTTTAGCTTGAGAGTTTCTAGCTGGCACGAGCTTGATGTAACGTCTGAGTTGGTTCCGGGGGTCGAAACAGAGACCGAACAGTCAAGAATGAATGAAGATCAACAACACAGGTGGAACATTATGGTCAGAACATAACTTCTTTTTTTGGTGAAGTCAGCTTATGGTAAATGAAAACTGAGGTGGCAAGTTGATGGCTGGGGAATAAGGTAAGGGTTAGGAAAGGAGTAAAGTAGGTTGTTCTGTTAGTGAATGCAGTAATATAGAAAAGCCAAAGAAGGTTGGGGGCAGAATAGAAAATAGGGAAGGGAGTAAAACTTGATATTAATAGCAACGATAAAGGCAGTAATTTTAGAAGATGAAAAATGCATTATGGGTGTTGGACTAAAATGAAGTAAGAAAGGATACACAAGGGTTTTGGTAACACAGTAAGTTGGGTAAATAGAGTGATTAAAAAGGTAGAAATTGGTAAAAGTGGTAGAAGAAATTAAGGAAACTAGGAGTTTGTGGAAGACATTTACTTTAAGCTTACGAACAAGAATATTTTACTAGTTTGGTGAGTATGGATAAATTAACATACTTGGGAAGTGTGTATATATTTCCAAAAGAAAAAAGAATACTTTGGTATAATTTGGGATTTTAGGTTAAATCCAATAAAAATAATTATATGAATGAAAGGTGGTTGGATTTTAGCCTGTAGTTTATTTAATTTGCATCTAAGGTTAAACATGATGTAGAAAAGCTGATAAGTGAACTTTTTAAATATGTAAAAGTTTTTGGAAAGATGTAAAGAGAATTTTTGAGAAGTATTGCCAAAGAAATGCATGCAGAAAAGATAATACAATAATGC
This sequence comes from Protopterus annectens, assembly GCF_019279795.1. Lineage (NCBI taxonomy): Eukaryota > Metazoa > Chordata > Ceratodontiformes > Protopteridae > Protopterus > Protopterus annectens. Next base: position 308,552,625 of record NC_056743.1, on the reverse strand, counting down.
ATCTGGTTTACTAATATTTTGGAAATATTTCTTGTCAAATCAGTAGAAGGCAATGTTTGATAAAGGAAGGCAGTTCACAACAGTGTATGTTGGATTTAAAGACATTTGGGGATGGACAGATTTTATATATGCTCACACGTGTGTATGTATGTGAGTGTCAGGCACCCTGTCGACATGACAGAATGCCAACACCCAGGAGATCGACACCATTTGGTTGACCCAGACAGGTGTGCGAGACTGCCCATCCCTAAGTAGGAGAATGTCCTTTCGCCGAGGATTTTATGATCTTGGTCTTGGGGCGTAGATGGGGGCTTGCCCCCTTGCGAATAACTTGCCATTGGTTTAGCCCTCTTCAGGGTAAGCCTGGAGCATGCACATAGCATGTTGATATTTGTTCAATTTTCTGATATCAATCTACTTTGTGTTGGCATTCTGTCATTTTCTTTGGATGTGTAACACCCATATATGTACATATTTATTCATGACTTGTTGCATACCATGACAGTAAAGTAATTTTTACAGTGTAAGAGAAGAGGGGTAAATGTATATGGATTTGAGGAAACAATGAAACCCCCATTTTTAGAATGCAAAAGAATGACAGTTTTAGGGTATTGTGGGTAAATAGTCTGATCTTATGTTGTCCTTTTTATTCTCTCTCACTTTTGTCTGTGGATCCATCTTCGGATTGATTTGGCCACATTCACAAGACTTTAGGCTCAGAGTCTTGTGCTCCTCCCTTTCCTATAGTGCATCATCATACCTTCCCTACCTCATCAGATCTCATTTGCTACCATCCAGCACAGACGTGGTCCGTTAGTCTTGAGCATTTTCCTAACTGTGAGTTACTATTTTACTGACTTTCTGTCCTGTTTTCTCTTGGTTTAAAAAAATCTATTTGATGTTCTTCGTGTTTCACTGTTGCAGTCATTACATTTGGGGTAATCTGCTGGCAGTTTGACCTCAGTCGGCCTGAATAACAAAGTCTTGGGTCCTGCATCGGTTGCGGTCTCCTCTTCCATGACGTCAGGGGTATAAAACATGCAGCCGATGCCATTTTATTCAGTCTTTCTTGCCGTGCGGTGTCTGAAGCAGAAGCAGTTGGCAAGTTTCAGTCGGCCGACTCCTGAAATTTTCGCATTCGAGTTTCAGAACCGAAGTCTTCAACTAAAGCTAAGTACCCCGTTGGGGAAACTTTTTCTTGCTGCTTACCGATGTCAGTAAAAGTTCATAATTGCATTACTTGTGGGAAGGCAAATACCTCTTAAGGATTTTCATTTGTACTGTATTCCTTGCCTAGGCCCAGATCCTAACGTGCCTTGCTGTCAGTTTTATTCTAGATTTAACCAATGCGCTATTAAGCGTCTGTATATTTTTGCCTCAAAATATTTTGGATCCAGATTTAATTACCCTGAAATGTCGTCAGTTAGCAATCCGACTACCGGAGTTCACAAAAAAACGCAAAGAAAAAGAGACAGACCGTCGAGGTCCAAAACCGACAAATCTTCTAAGCCAGTCACCGGAACTCAGTGAGGTGCTTTCGCAGCCCCTGATACTCGCTACTTTTGAGTCACAGTCCTCTACTGAGACCCATGCGGAGTCAGGTATGCCGCTAGATTCTCAGAGTATTGAACCCGCGGATGTCTCTCCCTTGGATGGGTCCATAGACGCTAAGCAGGCACTGGCTTCTGAGGGTGTTTTCAGGCCTCAACATTTTTATATAAAAACGACACCAGCTTCAAAAACAAGATCAAAAACATCTTCTAAGTCTAAAAAACTGACGCATGAGCCATGTGCTCAGGCCCCTATGCATAAAAAAACAGATGAGCAAAATGGCTGAGGACTTAATTGCCTTGATCAGGGGTTCCCAAACCCCCCCCCTAAGAGGCCTAGGCAAGACACTGATTATGAATCTTCAGATCAGGTTTCCATTTCTTCTGATTCCTCTTCTGATCAGGAATTTTCTATACCACCCTATGAGGATTCAGATGCAGAGGAATCCATCCCATCTGCATCTCCTCCTGAGGATTCTTTTGGAGAAACCTTGCATACTTTAAGGGAACATTTTCAGTGGGAGTGTCAGGATTTCTCTGAATCAAAAAAGAGGCTTAGGGATTTCCTTCTTCCTCAGCATAGGCTTTTGGCTATACCTCCTGTATTGGACATTGTTGATGATGTGTTTTCGGAATCAAGCATGGCTCCTGATTCCCTACCTCCGGCTCCTAGAAAGCCGGACTGTTATTACAGGGTTCCTGACTCCCACAAATTTCTATTCAAAAATCCTGCTGCTTCCTGCTGCTGATCCTGAAACTATCTCACAGGGTCCCAAAGGTGTGAAGGCCTCTACAGCCAAAAATCCTACCCGCCAGATGGGGAAAGAAGGTTTATACGTCTGCAACCTTGGCAATTAGGGCCTTAAACTGCCAGTTTTGTATGCTTAAATATCAACAGCATGTTATGGGCTTATTGAAACAGAAAATTATGTTTATTTCTGATTGTGTGGAAAATAAAGAATTACAGGAATTATTGCATGCAGCAGAACAGGTTGGAAAGCATACTTTGCAATGTGGTTTTGATTCCTTCGAGGCCTCTTGCAGGACTGCAGTTACTGGATCTGTGATTAGAAGGCATGCCTGGCTCAAATAGCAAACTCTGCCTGATCATGTTAAAGCTAAATTGTTGGATGCCCCTTTACAGCATGATACTCTGGTAATAAGGCAGAAGAGGTTTTAAAGAAAATGGAAGACAAAGCTAAATCTATGCAAACTGTAAAATATTTCTTACAAGTGCAGCCACCCAGATTCAGTAGGCACTGGCCTACTAAAAATTGGTCCTTTCCTGTGTCCAACAGAGCCTCTCAAGGCAAATCCAGGCGCTCAAAAGGCTCTAGATACCAATTACAGGTCAAAGCAACGGGGTGTCTCCACCTCCATATCTGGAGGAAACAAAGCACAACCCTACAGTAAGCAGCCTCAATGACTTCCCTCTTCCATCACCAAGCACTTATCTTTTGGCAGCCTCCTTGGGTGGAAAATTAGCACTTCATGCTCAAAATTGGCAGTTAATTACCCAGGACAAGTGGGTATTAAACATAGTATCCCGGGGTACAGATTTCATTTCCATACTTTGTCAATTCCAAATGGCTGGCCAGATCTGCCACAAAATCAATGGGCAGAAGCTCAGAAACAAGTTTTTTTATTTAGTTATTTATTGACATTTGTTAACCGGGTTTGTCCAACTGGGCTTGTGGCCCATTTTCAGTGGAGACCTGAGGAGAAAAGCTCCAGTAATACATTTTAAAATGAGTACAATTTTAAACAATATTGATATAATAGCAATTATAGCAAAATGATTCATATATGTTGGGATACATTCATAAAGTTAAAGTTGCGTTAAAAAGAAGCTAAGTAACAATTTTTCATTGATATAGTTCAATAGGTCGACAATTAACATTTTTTGTTTGTATAAAATTGTGCAAATGCATAGTAGACACATTGGAGAGAGAGGTGTAATGAGGTACTAAGTATGGTCCTTTTGAGGGTGCATAAAGAGAAGGAAGTCTAGGTAGGGTCATGGCAAGGGCAGGTTCTGGAATTGAGAAAATAAGCTTTTAGTTCATTTTTAAAGTGTGAGGTGTGGGAGATTGAACATAAGTCAAGGGGAAGTTTGTTCCAAGCATGGGTAAGGGAGTGTTTGTAGAGTAGTTTGCCTACTGACCTTTTTGGGTGGTAGATATCAAGTAATTGTCGGTTAGAAGTATGGAGGGTCTGGGATGGGATGTAGATGGAGACCAAGGAAGCTGGAGAGGGGACAGAAGGAGGGTTTATAAAGAATAGAGTAGCATATGAAACTGATAAGATAGCAGAAACTGGAAGTTCAAGCCATTGAAGAGAGTTTAAAGAAATGCAGTGGTGTGAGTTGTATAGGGAGTTAGTAACGAATCTGGCTATTTTATGGTAAGTCTGCTGCAGTTTGTTTAGAGTGGAGGCCTGTATATTGGTAAGAATTGGGGCGGCGTATAAGAGGGAGGGGAGGAGGAGTGCCTGGCCCAGGGTAAGTCTAGATTCAGGGGGTTAGGATTTTTTGTTCCGATCTAGCAGACCTAGTTTCTGGTTTGTTTTTTTTTATACATTGGAGTATGTGTAGGTTGAACTGAGTTCGCCATCGATAATGACCCCTAGGAGTTTTGTGTGGGTGTCAGTTTGGATATTTGTATTGTTAGAAGATGTAATAAAAAAAGAGGTTTTGTGATGAGAAAGAGAACGGGGAAGGAAAAGTAGGAGTTTGGTCTTTTTGGGATTTAGGATCAATAGGTTGTGAGAGAGCCATTGTTCAGGGGATAGTAGGGCCTGTTGGGTCAGGGAGCGTAGTTCAGGAATGTTATTTGAGATGGATAAGTGTGGAGTCGGCATACTGAATAAGGGAGGATTCTTTGCATGAGGTGTAAAGATCATTGGTAAAGATGTTAAACAAAAGGGGTCTCAAGATGGAGCCTTGGGGGACACCAGTGGAGATGGGAAGGAAAGGTGAGAATAATGAGAGCCACTTGACAGATTGTTCTCTGCCAGATAGGTAACTATTAAACCAGGCAAGTGCAGAGGGGGATAGGTGGAGATTTGCGAGTTTGGATAGTAGTAGAGGATGAGAGACAGTATCGAAGGCCTTGGAGAGGTCTAGGAAGAGACAGGAAATTAGTTTGTTGTCTAGGGCCTCTGCAATTATATGAGTGAAGGAGAGGAGGGCAGTGGTGGTGCTGTGGTGAGGACGAAATCCATGTTGGGTAGGGGTAAGTGGTGTGTGAGGAGGTTATTGAGAAGCTGTGAGTGAATGCATTTTTCTAATATCGTGGAGAGGGGGGACAGAATGCAATGGGTCGTTAGTTTGAGGGGTCAGTGGAGTTTCCACCTTTATGAAGAGGGATAGTGAAGAAAGATTTCCAAAGGGTGGGGACAGTTGATTCCAGAATAGATTGATTAATTAGTATAGATACAGGATAGGCAATTAAGTCAGCAGCAAGTTTGAGGAACGTAGAGATAGATTGTCAGTGGAAGGAGAGCAAGGGTTTAGCTTGAGTAGTAGAGATTTGATGCAAGTAATGGGAACTGGCTCAAAACAAAGTTGTGTTAGTGGGACTTGGAGAGGTGGGTGTCGGGTAGAGTTTGGCTTAGAGGTTACCAGATTTTGGATGGAAGAGAGAGTGTTTATTCAGGAAGGGTAGCTGTTTCCTGAGAGGAAGAGTCAGGGTATGGGAGGGATTAGAGGGCTTTCCAGGATAGAGGATGTTGTTGAGAGTTGACCAAAATTTTCGAAGATTGGATTTGTTGTTGAGCAGAGCTATAGTATAACTTTTGTCATTAGTTGTATGTTTTTTTGCAAGGTTCCTCAGTTGCCTGTATTTTGAAGAAAAGGTGGTTGTTTGTTTAGTCCAGGTTTTCCAGGCATGATCTCTTTGTTTCATAAGGGACCTAGTCTCTTTGGAGAGCCAGGGAGCATGGTTTGATTTTACTCTGATCTTCCATGAGGGAGCTAAGGAGTTTAGAGTATTCATGAAGATGCTATTGAAAGTGCTTACAGCATCATTTAGGGGAGGTGTTTTAGAATGGACCAATCTATGTTGTGGAGAATGGAGTTAAATTGGGATGTATTGAAAGTCTATAGTTTTCGACCGTCTTTGATAAGGTAGGGTTTAGGAATAGTGTCTTAAGATGGTGGTAGGGAGATGATCATTGTGGAGCCAAGTTAAGGTGGTGGGATTGTGGTATTGGTAGGGGGGATTGGTATGATCCAGTCTATGATGGAGCTGGAAGTGGAATTTTTATGGAAGTGAGTGGGGGATGTTATAAGTTGGTGGAAGCCATGTGGGTGGATACTGAGTTGGGGGAGTCAGTTGGGAGTTTGGACCAATCAATGTTGACATCACCAAGTACAAGTGTCTCATATGGTAAGTTGCGGGAGAACCAGTATAGGATGTTTTCAAGAATGGGCAGATTACCAGGAGGAAGGTAGATAGAGACAATTGCAAGTTTTTGTGGGGATTCAGATGGCAGTTAAGGATGACTTCAGCTGGGAGGAAGTCAGGAACTGGGGAAGGGTATGGTGAGAGGGTTAAGAATGTTTGAGTAGAGGATGGCCACGCCCATATGCCCTGAATGCATCTCCCCATCAGGTGGGCCCCCAAGCATAGTTGCATCCCTCATGGATATGAGGTCTACTGAGCCAGTATCAGACCAGAAAAGAGGACAAGGTTTTTATTCAAGTCTGTTCCTGATACCCAGAAAAGACCATGCCTGGCAGCCAATACTGGACTTATCGATTTTGAACACTTTCCTCAACACTCCAAAATTCAAAATGCTGACTTTGCTACAGCTACCGCCTATGCTGGGCAGGAACTGGTTAGTGACTCTAGGACTTAAGAGGCATACCTGCATATCCCAATAGGAATCGTGCAGAAGATACCTCCTCTTTAAGGGTTTTATGCATTACCAATTCTCTGCACTGCCCTTTGGCTTATCTACTGCGCCCAGGGTCTTTACAAAGTGCCGGCACCAGTAATTGCATTTTGCAGACAAAGAAGCATACAAATCTAGCCTTACCTGGACGACTGTCTCATTCATGCAGAGAACAAGGACATTCTTCAACATCTGGCATTTGTAAAGGCTTCTAACATGCCTAGGTACACAATAAACAAAAAATCACAACTGGTACCCTCTCAAAAATTACATTCCTGGGTGTAAGCTTGAATACAACTGCCCAGATGGTTTAACCTTACGCCAGACAAACAAAGGCAACTGACTATATATTTCAAACAGATGGCAACAAAACCCAGTTATCTGCAAGACAAATTCTGCAGGCTTTGGGGTTCATGGCATCCTGTATTCTACTAATGCCATATGCAAGACTGCATATGAGGAAACTTAGTGGTACCTAAAATGTTTGTGGAGTCAGCATTGTCACAGTCTGGAAACAATGATTCCTGTCATTCCCTGCCTACAACAGGAGTTTCTTTGGTGATTACAGGCAGAGACATGTCAACAAAACAAGGGACTGTCATTCATTTTACCCCTGCCACCCAAACTCTAACTACAGACGCATTAAACTATGCTTGAGGGCTCACCATGGGAGATGCATTCAGGCATATGGAGCTCAAAACATATGCATCTGCATATCAATCAGAAAGAGATGCTAGCTGTTCAGAATGCCCTGACAGCCTTCAAGGACTTACTTCATCCAGGACAACTACAGATAAAGATGGACAACACCATGGTTATGTGGTACATAAACAAGCAGGAGGGGTACACATTCCTACCCCTTCTGAAGTGGTAAGGAGCACCATGCATGTCACCACAATCAAGGGCAGCCTTTACTTTTACCCACAGCCAGGCAGACAATAACAGATGCATCGGATTCGCTCTGGGGAGCACACATGGCAGGGACAATGTATCCAGGGCAAGTGGACCACAGACCAAATGCATCTCCACATCAATCAAAAAAGATGCTAGCTGTACAAAATGCCCTGACAGCTTTCAAGGACCTTCTACATCTAGATGACAATTAATTTGCTAAAGACAAAGACAACACCACAGTTATGTGGTACATTGCGCAAAACAAGCAGGTGGGTACACACATTCCTACCCCCTTTGCAGACTAGCCCATGTCATGGTGGAACACAGCCTTGACTTCTTACCAAGTACATCTTCAGCTCAATTCCTGCCAGGAAAATAAAATACTCTGGCGAGACAACCTAAGCGCCAAGAAATCTTATGGACCTCAAGACAAAGTGGAAACTGGATCCACAAATCTTCAGGCATGGTAACACAGAAATTGGCGGAGCTCCAGACATAGAATCGACGGTTGCCTCTTTCACCAAAACTATCAGCGGGACAAATTCTGCACAAGGACTTATCACAGACAAGCATGGAACGGATGCCCTATCCTTCAGTTGTAAAAACCTATCAGTCTATTCCTTTCCCCCTCTGCCTCTTCTCTCCAGGGTATTACTAAAGGTCAGACAGGAAAACAAAAAATTATCCTAATCTGCTCCAGAGACTGGCCTCACCAGCACTGGTACCCAGTCTTAAGGAATATGTCTCCACTCCCTCCCTGGTACTTGCCTCAAATACCTAATCTACTATCTCAACAGAACAATCAAATTCTGCACGACTGCTCCAAACTCTACGAACCTTGCAGCATGGCTGATCAGCTGGCAGCAACTCTTCAAACACCACCTCTCAGTAAATCTGTGATGGATGTCATTTTGGAAGCCAGAAGGCCTAGTACTCAGGAAAATCTTATATGCTGATAAATGGAAGAGATTCTATGCTTGGAACTGCAAGCACAAAGGAACAGACATAGCAAAACCAAATATCCCTCAGATTTTACACAATCTTTTTTTTCTTCAATAAAAAATCATGCCTCTGCCATCTCAAGCTCATTACAACACGGAGCCTCCCATCTTTTCGTGATCCTTTGTTCAAGCAGTTTCTTAGAGGGGCAAAGAATATAAGACCCCACGAGAGCTCCTACTCCTGCTTGGGATCTCAATTTTGTGTTGGAAAACTTACTCTACAACCTTTTGAGCCTGCAGCTACTGCTGAATTGAAATACTTGTCATGGAAGACTGCTTTTCTGTTGGCTATTGCTTCTGCAAGAAGGGTGTCTGAGTTGCAGGCCCTTATGGCAGTAGAACCATTTTTGATTTTCCATAAGGATAGGGTATCATTACGTACTAATCCTTCCTTTATGCCTAAGGTGGTTTCTAGTGTGGCTTTGAACCAAACTATTCATTTGCCTACTTTTTATGCAAACCCCCAAGATAAAGGGGAACAGATTTTGCACACTTTAGATGTACACAGGCAATTGCGTTATTATTTGAGCAGGACTAAGGTTTTTAGGCAGTCTCAGCAGTTGTTTGTTTCTTTTGCTTTGAGTTCACAGGGCAAGCCTGTGTCAAAACAAACTATTTCTAGGTGGATTGGCTTTTGCATTGCATTTTGTTATTCCCATCATGGCAAGGAGATTCCAGCTGGGATTAGGCCTCATTCCACTAGGGCTACTGCCACTACAACAGCATTTCTAAGAGGGGTGGCATCTAAGGATATTTTGGAAGCAGCTACTTGGAGTTCAGTGCATACTTTCTCTAAGCATTATCACCTTCCTATCTACTCTAAGTCTAGGGCTGGTTTTGCCACGGCTGTTTTGCAAGGCATGTTGTCAGCTCCTGCTTCTTTATGATTTGCCAGCCTCCCTTACCTCTGCTTTGGGATTCTACCCAATAGTAAGGACTGCAGCAATGGGGAACGAAGAACATAGTACAGTTTTGTACCTACCATAAATGTAGATGTTCGAGGATCCCATTGCTGCAGTCCAATTTACCCTCCCTCCTTCCCCTCTGTGTTTAGGGATGATTGTGTAGGTGAGTTTTCATGCTTATATTTTTTGTACATATCTTTGGTGCAGGTATTTTGGGCCTTGTCTTTTTAGGGTCTTCTGACATCTGGGGCAAGAAAAGACTGAGGATATGACGTCGGTCATGCGCATTAGTACCCTGACGTACTGACGTCAGTCTAATGCGCCCTGACCAACGTCAGCCTTATACTCTGGTATTCGGGCCGACTGGATGCGGACTATACCCAATAGTAAGGACTGCAGCAATGGGATCCTCGAACATCTACATTTATGGTAGGTACAAAACTGTACTTTTTGTGTGGGTGTCAGTTTGGATATTTGTATTGTTAGAAGATGTAATAAAAAAAGAGGTTTTGTGATGAGAAAGAGAACGGGGAAGGAAAAGTAGGAGTTTGGTCTTTTTGGGATTTAGGATCAATAGGTTGTGAGAGAGCCATTGTTCAGGGGATAGTAGGGCCTGTTGGGTCAGGGAGCGTAGTTCAGGAATGTCATTTGAGATGGATAAGTGTGGAGTCGTCGGCATACTGAATAAGGGAGGATTCTTTGCATGAGGTGTAAAGATCATTGGTAAAGATGTTAAACAAAAGGGGTCCCAAGATGGAGCCTTGGGGGACACCAGTGGAGATGGGAAGGAAAGGTGAGAATAATGAGAGCCACTTGACAGATTGTTCTCTGCCAGATAGGTAACTATTAAACCAGGCAAGTGCAGAGGGGGATAGGTGGAGATTTGCGAGTTTGGATAGTAGTAGAGGATGAGAGACAGTATCGAAGGCCTTGGAGAGGTCTAGGAAGAGACAGGAAATTAGTTTGTTGTCTAGGGCCTCTGCAATTATATGAGTGAAGGAGAGGAGGGCAGTGGTGGTGCTGTGGTGAGGACGAAATCCATGTTGGGTAGGGGTAAGTGGTGTGTGAGGAGGTTATTGAGAAGCTGTGAGTGAATGCATTTTTCTAATATCGTGGAGAGGGGGGACAGAATGCAATGGGTCGTTAGTTTGAGGGGTCAGTGGAGTTTCCACCTTTATGAAGAGGGATAGTGAAGAAAGATTTCCAAAGGGTGGGGACAGTTGATTCCAGAATAGATTGATTAATTAGTATAGATACAGGATAGGCAATTAAGTCAGCAGCAAGTTTGAGGAATGTAGGAGATAGATTGTCAGTGGAAGGAGAGCAAGGGTTTAGCTTGAGTAGTAGAGATTTGATGCAAGTAATGGGAACTGGCTCAAAACAAAGTTGTGTTAGTGGGACTTGGAGAGGTGGGTGTCGAAGTAGAGTTTGGCTTAGAGGTTACCAGATTTTGGATGGAAGAGAGAGTGTTTATTCAGGAAGGGTAGCTGTTTCCTGAGAGGAAGAGTTAGGGTATGGGGAGGGATTAGAGGGCTTTCCAGGATAGAGGATGTTGTTGAGAGTTGACCAAAATTTTCGAGGATTGGATTTGTTAAGCTGAGCAGAGCTATAGTATAACTTTTTGTCATTAGTTGTATGTTTTTTTGCAAGGTTCCTCAGTTGCCTGTATTTTTGAAGAAAAGGTGGTTGTTTAGTTTTAGTCCAGGTTTTCCAAGCATGATCTCTTTGTTTCATAAGGGACCTAGTCTCTTTGGAGAGCCAGGGAGCATGGTTTGATTTTACTCTGATCTTCCTAGAGGGAGCTAAGGAGTTTAGAGTATTCATGAAGATGCTATTGAAAGTGCTTACAGCATCATTTAGGGGGAGGTGTTTTAGAATGGACCAATCTATGTTGTGGAGAATGGAGTTAAATTGGGATGTATTGAAAGTCTATAGTTTTCGACCGTCTTTGATAAGGTAGGGTTTAGGAATAGTGTCTTAAGATGGTGGTAGGGAGATGATCATTGTGGGAGTCAGTTAAGGTGGTGGGGTTGTGGTATTGGTAGGGGGGATTGGTAAGGATCCAGTCTATGATGGAGCTGGAAGTGGAATTTTTATGGAAGTGAGTGGGAGATGTTATAAGTTGGTGGAAGCCATGTAGGTGGATACTGAGTTGGGGGGAGTCAGTTGTGAGTTTGGACCAATCAATGTTGACATCACCAAGGACAAGTGTCTCATATGGTATGTTGTGGGAGAACCAGGATAGGATGTTTTCAAGAATGGGCAGATTACCAGGAGGAAGGTAGATAGAGACAATTGCAAGTTTTTTGTGGGGATTCAGATGGCAGTTAAGGATGACTTCAGCTGGGAGGAAGTCAGGAACTGGGGAAGGGTATGGTGAGAGGTTAAGAATGTTTGAGTAGAGGATGGCCACGCTCCATATGCCCTGAATGCATCTCCCCATCAGGTGGGCCCCCCCAAGCATAGTTGCATCCCTCATGGATATGAGGTCTATTGAGCCAGTATCAGAACAGAAAAAAGGACAAGGTTTTTATTCAAGTCTGTTCCTGATACCCAGAAAAGACCATGCCTGGCAGCCAATACTGGACTTATCGATTTTGAACACTTTCCTGAACATTCCAAAATTCAAAATGCTGACTTTGCCACAGCTACTGCCTATGCTGGGCAGGAACGCTTGGTTAGTGACTCTAGACTTAAGAGGCATACCTGCATATCCCAATAAGGGAATCGTGCAGAAGATACCTCCGCTTTAAGGGTTTTATGCATTACCAATTCTCTGCACTGCCCTTTGGCTTATCTACTGTGCCCAGGGTCTTTACAAAGTGCCCGGCACCAGTAATTGCATTTTGCAGACAAAGAAGCATACAAATCTAGCCTTACCTGGACGACTGTCTCATTCATGCAGAGAACAAGGACATTCTTCAACATCTGGCATTTGTAAAAAGGCTTCTAACATGCCTAGGGTACACAATAAACAAAAAAAAAATCACACCTGGTACCCTCTCAAAAAATTACATTCCTGGGTGTAAGCTTGAGTACAACTGCCCAGATGGCTTACCTTACGCCAGACAAACAAAGGCAACTGACTATATATTTCAAACAGATGGCAACAAAAACCCAGTTATCTGCAAGACAAATTCTGCAGGCTTTGGGGTTCATGGCATCCTGTATTCTACTAATGCCATATGCAAGACTGCATATGAGGAAACTTCAGTGGTACCTAAAATGTTTGTGGAGTCAGCATTGTCACAGTCTGGAAACAATGATTCCTGTCATTCCCTGCCTACAACAGGAGTTTCTTTGGTGGGCAGAGACATGTCACCAAAACAAGGGACTGTCATTCATTTTACCCCCTGCCACCCAAACCCTAACTACAGACGCATTAAACTATGCTTGGAGGGCTCACCTGGCGGGGAGATGCATTCAGGGCATATGGAGCCCAAAACATATGCATCTGCATATCAATCAGAAAGAGATGCTAGCTGTTCAGAATGCCCTGACAGCCTTCAAGGACTTACTTCATCCAGGACAACTACTGATAAAGATGGACAACACCATGGTTATGTGGTACATAAACAAGCAGGAGGGGGTACACATTCCTACCCCCTTCAGTGGTGGGCACATGCATGTCACCACAACAAGGGGCAGCCTTTTACTTTACCCACAGCCAGGCAGACAATAACAGATGCATCGGATTACGCCTGGGGAGCACACATGGCAGGACAATGTATCCAGGGCAAGTGGACCACAGACCAAATGCATCTCCACATCAATCAAAAAAAGATGCTAGCTGTACAAAATGCCCTGACAGCTTTCAAGGACCTTCTACATCCAGGACAATTGTTGCTAAAGACAAGACAACACCACAGTTATGTGGTACATAAACAAGCAGGGGGTACACATTCCTACCCCCTTTGCAGACTAGCCCATGTCATGGTGGAACACAGCCTTGACTTACCAAGTACATCTTCAAGCTCAATTCCTGCCAGGAAAATAAAATACTCTGGCAGACAACCTAAGCAGAAATCTTATGGACCCGCACAAGTGGAAACTGGATCCACAAATCTTCAGCATGGTAACACAGAAATTGCGGAGCCCAGACATAGATCGATTTGCCTCTCACCAAAACTATCAGCGGGACAAATTCTGCACAAGGACTTATCACAGACAAGCATGGAACGTGGATGCCCTATCCTTCAGTTGGAAAAACCTATCAGTCTATTCCTTTCCCCCTCTGCCTCTTCTCTCCAGGGTATTACTAAAGGTCAGACAGGAAAAAACAAAAATTATCCTAATTGCTCCAGACTGGCCTCACCAGCACTGGTACCCAGTCTTAAGGAATATGTCTCCACTCCCTCCTTGGTACTTGCCTCAAATACCTAATCTACTATCTCAACAGAACAATCAAATTCTGCACGCACTGCTCCAAACTCTGAACCTTGCAGCATGGCTGATCATGTAACTCTTCAAACACCACCTCTCAGTAAATCTGTGATGGATGTCATTTTGGAAGCCAGAAGGCCTAGTACTAGAAAATCTTATGCTGATAAATGGAAGAGATTCTATGCTTGGAACCAAGCACAAGGAACGGACGCAGCAAAACCAAATATCCCTCAGATTTTACAATCTTTTTCTTCAATAAAAATCCATGCCTCTGCCATCTCGGCTCATTACAACACGGAGCCTCCCATCTTTTCTCATCCTCTGCTAAAACAGTATCTTAGAGGGGCCAACAATTTAAGGCCTCCCAGATGATCACCAACCCCCTGCATGGGACCTCAGTTTTGTGCTGGAAAAACTCACCCGCCCTCCTTTTGAACCAGCAGCTACTGCGGATTTAAAGTTTTTATCATGGAAAACGGCTTTTCTTTTGGCAATCACTTCAGCAAGAAGGGTTTCAGAACTACAGGCTCTCATGGCTGTGGAGCCTTTTATTACATTTACCCAGACAGGGTGTCCCTCAGAACTAATCCTTCCTTTATGCCTAAGGTGGTATCCAGTGTGGCTCTTAACCAAACTTTTCACCTGCCAACATTTTACCCAAATACGCAGAACAAGGGGGAGCGGATTCTGCATTCATTGGACATAGACAACTAAGATTCTACTTAAACAGGACCAAATCTCTAAGAAAATCTGAGCAACTACTGGTGGCATTTACTGCAGGATCAGAGGTGAAGGCTATATCGAAGCAGACTATTTCTAAGTGGATAAGCCACTGCATACGTTTCTGCTACTTGCATCATGGTAAACCTGTGCCCAAGGGAATCGGGTCACATTCCACCAGGGCTACATCTACCTCAGCAGCCTTTCTCAGAGGAGTTCCAACCAAAGACATTCTAAAAGCTGCTACTTGGAGCTCTGTTCATACCTTCACAAAGCATTATCATCTGCCTCTCTTCTCTAAATCCAGGGCAGGCTTTGCCACTTCAGTTCTGCAGGGCCTTATAGCCGCTACTAATGCTATTTAGTTCCATCCTCCCATCCATAGCGTTGCGATTCTACCCAAATATAATGGCTGCAACAGTGAAACACTAAGAACATAGTACAGTTGTGTACACTTACCATAAATGTAGATGTCCGAGTGTATTCACGGTTGCAGTCCGGGTTACCCACCCGCCATCCCCCTTTTCTATTCCTTCTCTTTCTTTCACTATATTATAAAGCATTTGTGGTGTATTTGATTTTAGACGAAGGTAAAGTTTATGTTGCTAAAAGTACATTTATAGATATATTGCTGTTTATATATATATATTTTTTTTTTTGCTCCCCATTTGGGGGGCACCTGACATCTGGGGCAAGAAAAACTGAATAAAATGTCGGCTGCATGTTTTATACCCCTGACGACCTGATGTCCTGGAAGAGGAGACAGCAACTGACGCAGGACCCAAGACTTTGTTACTCAAGCCGTCTGAGGGCAACCTGCCAGCAGATTACCCCAAATGTAATGACTGCAACAGTGAATACACTCTAACATCTACATTTATGGTAAGTGTACACAACTGTACTTTCTTATCTCTTCACTTGTCCAGCTATCCTTTACCTCCCTTCAAGTTAGTCCGCTAGCATTTAGGGTCTTGTTCTTTCCCCTTTACTTTCACTTTCTATGGTTTATAGTGCTGTTGTCACTTTTCCTTTTTCATCCTTTCCATTTTTCCTCGAAAAAAAAGTTCTTTTTATGTTCTCTCTTTAGATTGCATGCGTGTCAGATAGCTTAACCTGTTCCTTTGTGTGTGTCTGTGTGTGTGACATCTTTTTCCTTGCAATGTCAAATAAGCCTACGGGTTTTAAAAGATGCACTTCTTGTGGGCACAAAATTTCAAATTCTGATGCCCACAAGAGGTGTCGTATGTCTTGGGCCAGGGTATTTGAATGCTGGCTTTGCAGTTTGTGTGGCCTTCAACTCTCGTGCCCTGTCAGAAGAAAAAAAAATGATTTTGAGAAGTCGGTTGCCGCCTTCTGGCGCTGAAACCCCCTCCAAGCCTTCAATCTCAAAAGAACACAAGAAACAAGCCCTCTCATCTTCCCTGGGGGCTATGTCTTTTCAGGCTGAAAAAAGGCCGAAATTGTTAGATCCATAAAAAAAATCATCTTCAGAGCCAAGAGCCTGTTAAGATCCGCCAGATACCAGACCAGCAAGCAAGTCTGCCCCGCAGATCGATCATCCTCGGATCCTAACACTTCTGATCCCAACGCAGCCTTGGATCCAGCAGACATTCTACTGATTGAGTACTTCTTCCCTGATCAGGCCTCCCTCAGATCCTAAGCCTTCAGATCTGAGGTGTCTGAGACGTACTCCTGTCTGGAGCAGGCCAACTTCTCTTGTTCTGGCCTCTCGGGTCACACCATCACCGGCTAAGTCCATATATTCATCAGCATCCTGTAGGTCTTCTCAGAGCTTTTCCTAATCAGAGATAGACAGGATGATGCAAGTTTTCCCAAAGATAAGATCAAGATTGGGATTTTGTCATCTCCGTTCCCACCCTGGATCTGTGGGAGCTTCAAGACCTGTACTACAAGTTCCTCTTCCAATTTGACCTGCTATTTCAAAATCACAGGATCCAGTTTTCCTGAGTGTCCTCGGATCTGAGAATGACTTTCTTCGACTACATTTGTTTCCTGGACTGACTCTGTTCCAATACCATAGGAACGGATTGGGTCCCGGACCCGAAATGTCTGCACTGACTCTGGGGGATTGGCTTTGGACCTGGTCGGATCCATCCTTTCCCCGGGGGGGGGGGTCTCTGCCTTCAACAACTCGGGCCCATTTCTATTTGAAGGCTTCAGATCTGGTATGGACTCCTCTCTCTCGCTCCCTCCCTCCTCCAGTGGCTTCGGCTCCCAGGGAGGAAGGGGGAGTTTCCCTGGGCCCGTTAGTCTTCCAAGTAGCAGAGAGGGCTTTCTCTAGACCAAGAGTTGGAACTTCTCCTCCTCCTGATCTACCCGTTCGTCATCTCATCCGAGCTTTGAATCCATCCATCCTGCCAGTGGTCAGCCCCCCTAGGTAAGCCTCCAGACTGCTTCCCTGCTGCGGGTCCCCTTCTTCCGATTCTTCCCCTAAGTATTCCACAGAGGAGGTTCATCGGAAGAAAAAGTTCAAGAGGAGGCACATACACTCCCCCTTGGAGTCCTTAACTTAGGACACTGATTTTTAATGGAGAAAGCATCCCCCTGATGTCCACCGGACAACGTCTCCTTCAGAGACATCCTTAAACTCTTAAGGCAAAAATGTGGCTGGTCCTCCCAAAATCCTTCTTCCGAGGAATCTGTTTTTCCTAGAGACTTTCAGGGTAGGACCGTCTACGTCCTGAGTAACTCCCCGGCAGATGGAGTCATTGATGTTGTTTCCCACTGTCTTGAAAGGCACCAGACACAGTCAAGCCAATCCCTAAGTGTCCTGATAAGTTCCTGAATCCTCCCTCCAACCACTTACATTGGAGTAAGGATGTCTCAGTTGATGCCATTATTGCATCAGCAGCCACGAAAAGGGGCTCGCTGAACAAAGCTCCTCTGTTCATCCCCCAGACAAGGAGTCTCTGGCTTTGGACAGACATGGAAAGCGCATTTATGCCTCCGCCACCTTTGCACCAAGAGCATTGAACTACTTGGCACATTTTATACATCTGCAGCGAGATCTGGTCAAGGAGCTAACCAATTCTCTGAAAGAGACCTTCGAGGAGAAACTTAAAACGTGTTTCTCCCCAGTTGGCGATTCTGTTTTCCCTTGCAAATTCCTCAGTGAGCCTGATTTTGCACTCTGCGGAAGGCACCATAATCAGCCAGTACAGGCATAACCGTTTAGGATACATGCCTGGATGTGGCGTTGTGATTTTACAGATCCCTTCAAAGAGTCTTTCATTAATGCCTCCTTTGATGGTTCCTCCTTGTTTGGACCATCAATAAAAGAAACGCTTGCCTGCAGTGCGACAGATGGAAAGACCTTGTCTGCCATAAGGATCAAGTTTTCAACCCCCCCCCCCCCCCCCAAAAAAAAAAAAAAACCTTTTCAAGAAATCTAAGAGGTGGGAAGAAGGCTTGGTTCAGAAAATCTCAAGGGTTTTTCCAGGACTCTGGTGGGGATACCTCTTCCAGGAGTAGAGGAGAAGGAGGTTTCAGTGGCAGACACTACCCCCAAATGCGGAAGTGGCATGTGAAGAATCAGGGCTTCAGGGAGCCTTTTTTCAATAAGCCCCATCAGCTGTCCTGAAACGCTGCCCGCCTCTGGAGGCAGTCCGGCAATGTCTATCCCTGCACCTAAATGCCTGGACAAATGTAACAAATAACACCAGAGTGCTAAAAATAATATCCAAATGTTATTACTTTCCCTTTTCCACCTCACCTTCAAGTCCTAGGAGGGTACTTTCTGACATGCCACCCAGTCAGAGGGAGTTCACCAATTGAGAAGTTCAAAAACTTCTAGAGAAAATTCATCGAAGAGGTCCAGACTGGACAAATAGGATATGGAACTTATTTTCGCTTCTTTTTGGTGCCAAAGTAAGCAGGGGACCAGAGACTAATACTGGATCTCTGCAATTTCAACCTGTATGTCAAGAAGTCGAAGTTACGAATGGTTACGGTTCAGTCCATTCTGCCACTTCTATGCAAGGACTATTGGACGTGCTCTATACATCTCCGGGACGCATATTATCGTATCAAAATTAACAAATGCTCCAGGAGACACTTGCACTTTCGGCTGGGGGCAAGTCATTAACCAGTTCAGAGTGTTGTCCTTTGGACTCTCAACAACCCCCTGGGTGTTTACCAAATGTGTGGCAGTTGTCACAGCTCACATGAGGCTAAAAGGATTCCAGGTGCTTCCATATGTAGACTATTGGCTCCTTACTGCACCAGCAAGCCATCAACTGATTCAAGCTTGGGATTACCTGGTACAGATCTTCAATTCCTTGGGTATTTCAATAAACCTGACTCTTGTGTGCATAATCTAGAATTTATAGGAATGCAGCTGAACATTCAAGTCCAGGACTTATTGGATCTTCCATCTCCTCCAACACAGTTCTCAGATTGCTGGGGTCAATGTCAGTGGTCATCATTCTAGTACCCTTAGCAAGATACTTTATCAGAGTCCTACGATGGACCCCGGCTGTTTAATGGTCCATTCTTTACCAGCCCCATCTGCTCCTATCAGACTAACTGTAATCTGCAGAAGCTATCTGCAATGGTTGAAGCAAATCAAATGACCTGTTGCTGGGCAGGTTGTGTGCCCCCCCGCTATACCCACAGTCCCCATGGATGCCTCCCAGTGGGGGTGGGGGGCAGTTATCAGTGAAAGATGGTCCAAGGCATGTGGTCCCAGCATGAGACCAAGCTGCATATCAATGTTCTACAGATGAAAACAATTCTTTCTAAGGTTCCAAGCCTTTCAGGAACTTCTCCCTCTAGGGACTATTGCAGTTCATACAGACTTACATGTCAGTGGTCTGGTATATAAACAAACAAGGATGAACCCAATGCTATCCATTATGCAGAGAAGCCATGAGAGTTTGTGAGTGGGTGATCTCAAGACACTTTCTAATTGCAATTCACATTCCCGGGGAAACCAATGTCCATTCTGACACTCACGAGTGGTCCCTCAGTCAAGCGTAGCAAACCAGATTGTCAGCCATTGGGACCAACCTTGCTGTGATCTTTTTGCTTCTCCACTAAGCAACAAATGCAGCAAATACTTTGCTGTGATTCCCCTGAAAGAGGAGTCGCTGAGGGATGCTCTCACCCACGATTGACCCCCAATGTCTCCTTTATGCTTACCCACCTCTTCCTTTGATCCCAAAGTTTATATGGAAAGTGAGCAGGCTGAAGTGTTCAGTGATCCTCATTGCCCCCTTTTGGCCTCGTCTGGTATGGTTACCCTTCCTTTCATCTCACCTGAAGTAATCCCCCATGGATACTGGATCCCATTCAGGACCTTATCTCCTATCCATCAGAGTATTGACTACCCATTCTCCACATACAAGCTGACCGCATGATTTCTTTACTTTCAGTGATAAGAAAGTCCTGGCTAGCTTTACCAGTATGCGACACAGTCTTGGCCTCAGAAAGTTTCCACAAAAAAGGTCTATAACAGTAATTGGAGAAGAGTCACAATTTGGGCTTCAATGGAGAATATCGATCCATTTACAGCTCCTAATTATTCTCCTTTTTCTGAGTTCATTTTTTTCATGACGGTGCCAGTTTCTCTAACATTTAAGTTGCAGCTGGCTGCCATTTCTAATTTTCATTCAGGAAAGGGATCCATTTCCTCATCGAAATTATGCAACTTTCATGAGGGGTGTTTTTCTTCTAAGCCCTCCAGTAAGACCCATCTCCCCCTTGGGATCTTACAGTTGTCCTTCAGTGCCTCACTCAAAAACCTTTCAAACCAGCCGATAGCTCTGACTTGAAATTTTTTTCATGGAAGACTATTTTCTTTGTAGCCATCGCATCGGCCAAGAGAGTGTTTGACCTACAAGCCTAGTCAGCCAATCCTCATCGTTTTTCATAAAAACAGTGTTTCCCTAAGAACTAATCTATCTCTTATGGCTAAAGTAGCAACATAATCTAACATTAACCAGGCCATTCAGTTGCCGTTTTTTTTTTTTTTTTTCCCCAAGTTATTCAAATAAAGGAGAATATATGTTACATCATCTTGATGTTCACAGTCAGTTGCGTTTCTGTCTACACAGGACAAAGAACCACAGAAAATCTGATCAACTCTATCTTTTTTCTACTAATCAGTTGGGCCAAGCACTATCCAAGAACACCCTGACTAAATGGATAACCGATTGCATTTCTACTATTTATTCCCCAAAAAAATGTTGAATTGCCTTGTCCACCTAAAGTCCATTCGACTAGATCCAAGGCCACTTCTTTAGCCTTTTCTATCAGAACATTAGTTGATGAAATATGTGCTGCAGCCAATTGGTCTAAGACCCATACATTTGTTTTGCATTATAAATTAGGTATCGTCTCCAAAAGCAGGGCATCCTTTGGCTCGACAGTGTTCCTGCATATCCTTCCTTAGAGGCCACACAGGAGTTATGTAGCTGGGGACTCTGACCCAACAGTGAGGGAGAATGAGAAGGATAATATCAGATATAGAAGTTATGTACTTACCATAACTTGGCATCTGTGGTGTCCATTTTCATTCTTCCTAACTTCCCTCCCCTCCATCCCCCAGCCTTGGCATCTTCGAGAAGTTACCTACAGGAATTTGCAAAGCAGCAATTCATGGCTTGGGCCCCAGAAACTCTTGATCTGTTCTATTTCTTCCTGGTAATATTACCTGTTAGGGCAGCAAACTCCATCTGAGGAGTTAAAGAAGGTATGCCGCATTATGGGAAAGGGAGGAGATCAAGACTCTGATCTAAAGTCTTGTAAATGCAGCCGGTAAGTACATAACTCTATTTACTGTATTCATAAGGTAGATATGAATATTATATAAAGATTATGACAAAGCTGGCAATGTAATTGTAAAACAAATTGATACAGAATATGTATATCTTGCATATGGTTTATTTGGAAGGAAGAAGAGAAAATACAATTAAAAAGTAAGATATTAAAGACGCAGTAAAGATAAAATTACGATTATGCCTTAAGGATGGGAAGGGCACAAGGATGTGTATGTATATTGGAAATTACATTTTAACTGTAATGAAGTAGAAAAATGAGTATAGCAAATATAATAATCTGTACCATTTTCAGTAGTTCCATGGGATCTTTGACATCTACTTGAGCTAGAACCAACCTGGGCAGATGAGACCATGGTTTTATGTCTCATTCAAGGGCCTGTACACCCAAGAGTGCAGTACTTTGTCTAAGATACACTGCAGTGTCAGTAATGAAAAAAATAATCAAAGTGCTTGGTGTGAGAAGAGAACCCAGAGCCTTCTGGTCTTCCTGCATCAGTGTCATGTATGCTACTTGTTGATCATCTGACACTAACATTAAATCAGCTGTCAATTGCACTGAACCTCCCCAATATTTAATCAGACTAAAGTTAAGCATCTTTCAGGTTCCTTTCCCACCTTTCAGCTGTAGTTGAATTCCCATATCACATCAAATCAAAAAAGCAAGTTAAACAACCATTGGCATTACTGCTCTTAATTTAAAAAAAAAAAAAAAAAAGGTGGACCTAATGGTTGTTTTGAACAGATCATTCAGAAGGCTTATTCCCCAGAACAACAAAGCTGTTAATCAGAATTATGTACTGCACAAATGACAGTTGAGGAAATCTGACTACAACCTGAAGTCTACAGTGTACTGCAAGTGCGATCCCCAAGTTTTGTAGAATTCTTTGCGAAATGTAAGTTTTATTTTATGAAATGCTGAACAAATAATTGTACGTGTGTGCAGTTCTGTTACTTTGCTCTCTGTATTTACTGTTCTTTTTTTTTTTTCCATACAGACATACTTTAGGTCCATAGTACATTATATGTCTGTACTGCTTGTCAGTTTATACTATATTTGCCCAACATGCTGGTATAAAGCTCAAGTAACTGCTAAGCAGCAGCAATATATTGTAAAATGTTTTCTTCCTTTTACAGCATTACTGTCTGCAAAAACACACAGCACATTGTATGTGAACAACTGCATATCAATTTAAACCAAACACTTGTGCTTTCTAATACACCTATATTTTTGCTTTTGCTAGTAAAAAAGAAAAAGAGCAACTTAATTGTATCTGAAAACTGTTTCTAACAAAGAAGTTTAAAAAGGGAAATACAGGTCCTTGTTAAAGCAATGACAAGGACATGACTGTGGACTTTTCTTTAAATACAATACCTGAGCCCTTTTAAAAACTTTGAATCAAAACACAACTTTTAAAATCATGCAAATCTGTTGTCTTGCCTTTCACATCTCCCAAGTTTTGAAGAAAGTAAGTTCAGTCCGCCACCTAAAAGGAAGTACTCTGGTAGAACTACAGTGTGCACCATCCTATTTCTGGTTACTGCTGACTTTTGTTTGTGCATATACACTTCTTGTTTTAAAGAAAATAGTTTGCTTATGTGCCTTAGTGCATATTTAACTGATCATCATATAGCAGTTTCCCAGAGTCTCTACTGTTAATCTTGTTTTGCACTGTTAATAATTCAGATTACTTTAATTTCGAAAGACTAATACAGAAACACAGTATGTAGCAGACCACGGACAGGGATATCCTTTTTTTGCAGTTTTTAAATTCTCTGCATTCCCCGTCAGTGGCAGCATAAAATATGTTAACCAATTACACCTGAATAAAAATTATACTGACACTAGTTCTGGTCTGCATTTTTTCATGCCTTCATCTTTATACATAATTTAACTGCAGATGATGGGAAGTTTTTTTATTAAGTAAATAAAATATGACAGCTAGCACATTTACATGAACTTCACCTGTCCTCATATTCAGAACTAATGTACCTTTAAATGTAGATATTATGGATGGCATAAATGTATAATTTACCATCTACTCGGCTCAAATTTTAGCTTGCTTTGTCAGAACATACTTTAATGACATTCAAAGAAGCAAAGGTGAAACAGAAGAGAAGAGCTAAAATATATTGCAAGATATACCTGCTGACTTAGTAGGCTGTCACTGGTTTCATTATCAGCCTTGCACTCAACAATAGCACCGCAAACATTCAGAGAGCAAGTTACATACAGAATCACAACCCAGCAGTAAGTTGAAAGCAAGTATACAAGAAGCCCACAGTCTAGGAAAGGCATTGTCAGCAGCCACATTTTATGTACGTAATAGCAGTATTACCAAACTACAGAATTAAACAGATGTAAAAGTTTACTTTGCCAGATGAGGGGGGAAAAAAGGAAACCGCAGTCAAGCAGCAACCTCTAAAAAAACATCAGTAGCTATAGCAGGGGTAATGTTTAGATGCAACTCTTGTCCTACAGAAAGCACAGGCTTTTAATAATGTTATATTCTGTCCTCTTTACTTTGGGTAAGAAACTAAAAGGCATGCATGTTGTCGTAAAGGTCAGCTTCTTTGCTTATTTAATTTAGAAAATCTTTCTTTTAAATGTAGATGTAATTGTAACTGATGGTTCTAGACTGTTGCTGTGCAGCCTGCCAGCAGTCAGGAATTTGACTGTTCATTAACTGACTTGATAGCAGGTATGAATGAGTTGACATAAGTACAGAAATAAAACTAGAATGTGGTACCATTTGGCCCCATGGTGTTTTAGTTCACTCAGATGCACATAAAAGCAAAGCTCACTCTTGCTTCTGAACATGATGAAAAAACATTAAATGCCTAAGCACATATGGGATGTAACTATTTAAGAAACTAAAGTAAAGTATGTTAATATATTTCATAAATATTCATTACGCACTCTGTTCCATAAATACTCATAAATGGCCTTCATATAACCTCTTTAAATGAACATCAGTACCTGAAACTGTTTTCTTTTTACCAAACTCAGAATATTACGCAATATTTTTAAAATTCTGTTTAATAAACAATGAAAAGAAAAACGCCTCTGTTATACACTTGACAGAAAATGAGAAGAAATGGTATGTACTGTAGATTACTAGGTTAGTAACGGAGTTTGAGAGATAAATCTGAGAGGATTCTTTTTACTAAAGAGCCTTTATACATCAAAAGAGAAATTCAAAGAAATTAAACAAGTCGAAGTTACTTTACCACTAACTGGTAATATGTAGTAAATGTAAGGTGTCCAATATAGTTGTAAATTAGTTTTGTAAGGATATGTTTGTTTTTAGCATAAAGATGATAATCTCTTCACCCAAAGTGCAGTTGCACTCACAGGTCACATCGTATGAACCCTGCAGCTCTCACCTTCTTTCCCTATTTCATCCTTATTTTGTTGTAATCCCCTCACTTACTGCTGCTCATTCATCCTACCTCCCTCTTCTCTTTATAACTCTCACACTTATTTCCTTTCTACTCATCTTCATTCCACATTCCTGTCTTTCCATTTCTCTGTCTTCTCCCCATAGAATCCTTTCCTGCAACTATTCACTTCCCTCTTCTAATGTCTTCATACCTCTCTATATATTAATGTGTTGTTACCGTGTAGCATAAGCCATCTCCATCATCATTGCTAAATCTATCTCCAAAAAGCTCCTCATTAAATAATTCATTTTCCATCCACATTTTGACTTTGTAAACTGCTTCTTGAACTAAATGTAGCATACTTTTGCATCTAAATATGTGCACGTTTTAGAGCATATCCTTTTATCTCCAATATGTTTTGAATGTGATCCTGTTCACCTAGATTGTGACTGCAAATGGTCCACTGAAATCAGTGCACTGCCCCAGTAAGAAAATACAAATAAATAAATAAATTGGACACCATTCTTAAGCATATTGCTGGTTGTACTTATCAATCCACAAGACATCAAAGGCCAATGGAAGGATTACTTCCAGCAGCTTCTGAATGATGAAAACCCCACAGAAGCTGTTCTGCCCCCCTGTACACAGCCTACAATTAAACAGAAAAAAGCACCCTAGAGGAAGTGAGCACAGCTGTAAAGAAAATGCATTTAGGGAAAGCAACAGGCTCAGGTGATGATATGGCAGATATGATCAAGATGTTGGGTGAGTTAGGGCAGAAATGTCTACTACAGGTACTCCTAGCCAGTATAGGTAGAAAGGCATATCCCAACTGACTGGACAATAAACTTTCTAGTGCTAGTGTATAGGAACAGAGACGACATTCAAAACTGTGGGCAGTATAGCAGTGTCAAACTCCTGTCACATTGCATGAAAGTGCTGAAGACAGTAATAAGAATATGCAAGACAGAAGAAAATAAGATGGGAGGCGATCCATTTGGATTCAAATCGGGATGCATCACAACTTGCCTAATGTTTGCAGTGAAATAGATAGTGGAGAAGAAGCCAGACAATAAGAGAGTCCAACTAGCCATTCCTAGACTTAGAAAAAGCATATGACAAGGTCTCAAGAAAGCTGGTTTGGGCAGTCCTGTGACTGTTCAGTCCCAGAAACATTGGTAGAAGTAGTGTAGACTGTGTACGAGGGCTTGATATCACAAGTACAAACAATGTTTGGATTCACAGAGGGGTCCCAGTGGGAGTCTGTGTATGTCTGCTTTGAGCTTTAAGCCTGCTGTTCAAACTGGTGATATACTACATAAGCATACTAGTCTGAGGGGACAGAGCAGCAAAGCTGCTATCCCAGATGATGTGGCATTGCAGGCAGACTCTGAACCAAAACTTCAGCAAATGATAGTGGACTGTTATTCAAAAACTTAAGGCTAATAGGATAAAGCTGGCCACAGACACGACCATTGTAATGGGAACAAATGGCGGAATCAGAAGAATCTGAAAACTGAGATAGAAGGGAAAGTAATGGAACAGGTTAACAGCTGTAAGTATCATGGATGCGTGGTTGAGGTGACAAATCTGAATAAGGAGGTCAAAGCTAAAATCAGATGCTGCAGCCAGCTATTAGAGTGTAAAGGGAAGTGTGACAGAAGAATACCAAATAAGCTGAATTTTTTTGAACATCTGTATTAAATCACATTTTAAACGATGAGATAGGTATGTATACATTCAAAGGAAGAAAATAACATCGGTAACCTCTTTTTTCATTATTTTCATGCAGTATACATTATTTTCTTTAACAATTGTCACTCAGTCCAATAATTAAATACATTGCTTAATTCCTGGCTTCCATTAAATCTAATTATTTGGAGAAGCTGAAAATTAAAATTTACAAAATAGTGGTGTGACCAGTACTAATGTGGCAGAGAAACTTTGGCAGAACAGTCAAGGAGGTTAGAGATAATTGAGTTAAAGTGCCTAAATGGTGGAAGGATGTGCACTGTGGTCCTGACAAAGAAATAATGACATCAATGCTGAAGCCAAAGTAGCTCAATTTGCATTGAAGGCCAGAGAGAGCAGATTACAGTAGTTTTGGCACATGTGCAGATCAGCAGTAGACTATTTGGTGAAGATGATTTGGGAAAGACGGGAAGAAAGCAAGAAAAAAGAAGGGCATCCAGCCAGGAAATGGTTAGATTTTGTGAGAGACCTGTGACAGTCGGGCATGATTTTTGAAGAAGGTAGGAGAGTACCACTGAATTGAGAAGGGTGGCAACTGTTGAGTGACACCCCAACCTGATGTAGAAAAAAATGGGAACAGGAGAGATCATTTGTACCAGGCTTCAACTTCCAAGAAGAATTGATGCACTTTCATTTCAAATGAGGAGTGTGACTAGTCCATACACACCGTTCCAGTCATTAATTTATTTTTAATCTATAAATCCTCTTCATTCATGGTACTGAGCCTTACACCAGAAGATTAAAAAAAAAAAGTTTGCGTTTGACACCCTTCTGCTTCAAACGTTTTATTAAAGGACAGCATGCCTTTCTTTTTTCCGTTGTCCTAGTTGCAAAGCCATTTCCCAGCAATCTGTATTAATCCCACTCTAAACTGGTGAATTCACCCAAGCAGTCTTTAAACCACAGTTTTTGTCTAGGTAAGACACAATTTTCTGTACTGTAGATCTGAGTATTGCATTAGTATTAGAGGACATTAACCAAAAACCTTTGTGGACAATAAGTGCCCTTATATATTCAGAGCTTTTGATAATCAAGTGATTAAAAAAGTTTATCATGTCTTCTACCATTTTCCAAGTTTTCCGTATAATTCTTTCTGCTGATGCTAAGGTCTTCTCTTTATCCAATAAAATATACAATTTAATCTGATGTTAATCTTCATTAATTCCTTACTGATGGGGGGGGGGGGGGGGGTGCCTGTTCTGTCCTCAGAACCAAGTAGGCCTTGTAGCAACCTCGTACCAGCCAAAAAATTCTCGAGCTAATCTTTTACCCACAATGCCCTTCTCCCTATTACCTCAGATCTCATTTGCCATGTAGCCGTAAAGCCGTGTCAAGCCAGCTCCCAGCTAAGTACTTAGTTTTTTGCTTGTAAAAAAGTGTATTCTTGTATTTGTTCACTTTATTTTTCATTCTAAACTTCCTTACTTAATCTATCGCTAGTTTTTTCCCACTCTTGAGTATCATTTTCAATATCTTTTCCTCAAATACCTTGTAATCTCGAGGACCATTGTTGGTACGGCCCTTTCCCTTTACCCTCTGTGGTAATCCTTCAATACCATTGCTGGTCTTTCTTTCCTTCTCCACTTCCCTTCTTTAAAAAAAAAAAAAATCCTTCCTTTCTGCCCATGGTTATTTCAGAATTGACAATCAACCAGATGACTGACCTTCCAGTCTTTTTTTTTTTTCCAGCTACTCAAAGGAGAATACTGCCTTCATTCGCTGGATGTACATAGACAGTTACATTTTTACCTGGACATAACTAAGTCAGTACGTAAATCAAACCAGCTTTTTGTGTCCTATTCAGGCCCGAGTTTAGGAAATCCTGTCTCAAACCTTGTCCAAGTGGTTGAGAAACTGTATATCCTTGATTTACCAACTAAATAAAATTCCTCTACCATGCAAGGTCGGAGCACATTCTACCAGGCCAGTAGCAACTTCAGTTGCTTTTAATGCAAAGGCTTCATTAAATGATATTTGTGCAGCTGCAACTTGGCCTACCCCTCATACCTTTATCACTCATTAGAAATTGGACTTGGCTTACAGGGGAAGAGCATCCTTTGGTTCAGTGGTACTCGGGGACATTCTTCCATAAGGGCCTCCCAGGGCTATAGGCAGCTAGGGACTCTGTCCCATCAGTAAGGAATGAATGAAGATTAACATCATCAGGTAAAGAAGTGATGTTTTTACCGTAACGTTCCATCTGTGATGTTCATCTTTATTCATTCATTACATCCCACCCACCTTCCCCCTCCAGATGCTCCTGGGGGGATTGAATTGGATCCTACTCCTCCTTTTGGGTTTCTGCTCAGAGAAAGCCTCTGCTTTACTTAAAATGGGCAAACTCGATCTGAGGTAATAGGGAGAAGGGTATTGTGGGTAAAAGCTTAACTCGAGAGTTTTTTGGCTGGCACGAGCTTGTTACAAGGCCGACTCTGTTCTGAGGATGGAACCGACACCCATCAGTAATGAATGAATGAAGCTGAACAACACAGATGGAATGTTATGGTAAGAACATAACTGCTTTTTTATGCTTGTTCTAACTGGGTTAGACCCACTAGGTCATTGGCCTGTTTTCATAGAAGACCTGAGGAGGTATTCATATTAACTAAGGAAAATTTGGCCTGGTATCAGGCAGCTTTCCCCTTATGTTTTTGATAAGTGTTAGGTCAAGAAGATGCAAACAATCCCATATCACCAACTCAGGATGATAGGGCCTTGGTTTAATGTCCCAACTCAAGTTGCTGGGAAGTAGTAATCTCATTTTATTTATTTTTTTAACAACTTAGTCTTAATCCCCCTGCAGTAACTGTTATGGTGAGTGTGTGCACAACTGTACTTGTTTTCAGTTACTGGAGAGTTGATCTCATTTTATTTTTATATTTTTGCTGCTCTTAGGAGGAAGAGGAGCGCAAGCACCAAGAGATGCTGCAAAGAAAAAAAGAGGACGAGGAGCTGGAGAAGCAGAGAAAGATGGCTGAGGCCAAGAAGCAGGCAGAACTGCGACAAGCTGAGATTGAGAGAGAGCGACTGAGAGAACAGCAGCTTGCTGCTGAAAAGGAAATTGAAAGGAAGAAGGAGCTGGAAAGGATTAAAGCCGAAAAGTATGTGTAAACATTGTAAATTGATCCAGAAGTGCAAAGTCTGACCACATTTTTGTCTTGTCATTTTAATTGAGTTGTGATGCAGAGGGTATAAGGGGAGAAAATGTACCCACGCCTTCTGTGAACATAAGTAGTTTTACAAGGATAACGTTTCTTGAATGTGACTATAGCTCACAGTAAATGGCAGTATGTTCAGTCATGTTAGTATTCTGTAGGTAAAGATAACCAGGATTATCTCCACCTACACCTTTAATGAGTATGGACCAGACATGTATTGTCTTTTGCAGCATAGTTACCTAAACTGTCACTAGTTATGTAGCAAATCTATTTTGAAGTTGTGGATGTTCATCATTAGATCTCTGTTGCAGCACCTCATAGCTGAGGGAGACGTATCTTGCCAAGGATCGAGCAGCTGGACAGTATAAAAAGCTTTAAGGAGCTTGCAGTGTGCGAGCCATACAGCCAACAAAAGTTGAGGATGTGCTAGTATAAAAGCAGACACACAAGCAAAAAATCAGAGCATTTCTTGACTTTGAAGATTTCAGTAAAATCCACCTTTTTTTTTTTTTTTTTTTTTTTTTTTAGCAATCAGTCTTTATTAAACCATCACTTACGACATAAGCAATTGTACATTTATATAAATGAAAACAAGCCACACTGACACAATCCTCGTTGCAAGCATTTTACATCACGAACCACTCCCAGTTGCAAACATTATACATCACTTATAATCTACCCAATAATTTTCAGTCAAACATTGCATATCTCATTTAAGTCCTGCCTTCTTTTAAACCTCATTCCTCCCCTGTATGTATTGTTCCCACAATTCCCATTTTTACTATGTAGTCTGCTCCTATCCTTTTTTAAAGATCTCCATTACAGTTTTGTTTCTATATTCACTACTTCTAATATAGTTGGTTTAGTTAAGTCCATCTTTGATGCATAGTCAATGTTTCAGTGATTGACTTGTTTCACCTTTTGGGCAGATGTGTACCCCCTTGGGGGACTTTCTGCTCATTTTTGTGTAAAATTTGTATTGAAATGTTTGTCTCAAATAAGAAAGGGAATGGAAGATAGATTCTTTATATAGACTGTCACATAGCTTGCTTGTTTTGTCTGGGAGGGAGTCGCACAACATCTGTTTCTGTAACATCTGTTCTTTACTCCTAAGTCCATGAGAAGTCAGCTTGGCAAACAGAAAAAAATGTGGAAATGTTTAGCATAAAAATGCCAGTAAAGTAAACAGCCTCACGAGGTTTGGTTTATGTTCATCTCTTCTATCGGTGTTTGTCCTAGTAAGTAAGTGTGATACCTGGAACGCGTTTTGTGAGTTGGATATTGTCTGTTTGCCAAGAATTGACTGTTTTTGCATCTTATTTTTCTTGAACTGGATTTGGGTTCGTTTGCCAAGACTAGTGGACTTCCTTCTGATCCTGGGGCTGTGTCCCTACGCAAGTCAGCTTAGCAGCCTTAACATACATCCCTTGAGAACTAGTGATGTTTAATGCCCATACTCATAACTCATGGACTTTAGCTCGAGTATCTTGGTCACCCCCTTATAACTCCTAAGACGGAAAAAACTGTCAAATTTCTGAAACTGCTTTGCTTTTAGCCTGTTTTCTGTGACCCCTGATAGACTCCCCAGTGGCCTTATCAGAGTCCTTGGACCCATCTGTTGCGGTCTTCCAACCCTGCTGCAGCTAGAGACATCGTTAAGGGTTTGGAATCTAGTGTATCCTCAAGGGTCTAATGTACAACTATTACTGGGAAGGGAAACTTACTGTATTTCTCAAGTACTGGTTGAGGGTAGATATACTGGGCCCATGTTGAGTACAGAAGTCTCATTTGACTTAGATTACGATGTTAAATATTCACAGAAAGATTTTTCCATTCCTCCTTTGCCTGTTCTCATTTAAAACAGAAAGGTCTCCTTTCCCCTTCTGACATTGACTTTGTCAGATATAAAAGAAATTGGACTGGACTATGCTCCACAGTTGTGGTCTCACTGTTTATAGTCAGAGTTAGAGGAAGATGTCATCAGACATCTCGTATGTTTTTCAGACACCATGTGTAGGATGAAATTTCTGAAATCCAACAGATACTGTGAACAACTTCAGGTAGATACCTCAAAATCTCTTGCTATTCTGACTGTCATTGGTGATCTGTAGGATGCTTTCAGTGCCGCCTGTGTTTCTCCAGTCCGCTTCCTGAACTTCAAAAGCCTGATAAACTTTACAGGGTGCTTCAGTCCCATAAATTCATGTTTCATAACCCTGTAGCCGATCCATCTGTAATTTCTTTAGCCAGTAACATTAGTTATAAGTAGTTAACCACTAATACTTTTGTGACTTTTGACAAGGCTGGAAAGGCTTTTGGTAGGTGTAGGGGAAATAATTCTGTACATCTTACCCCAGCCTTTAGGACATTCACTTGCCAGACTTGTATTGCCTAATCTTCTGGCAGCTTTTGCATATATGAATAAAACAATTGCAGCGTTACCTATGAGGCCTCCCAGTATAGCATCATACTACTGCCAGAGTTTTTTTCCCCTTATCCCCATGTTTTTCCCCCATTTCTCCTGCCTAAACCTGTAGATCCTATGTGTGGGCATGCAGTGAGGATTTGTTGGGTATCATCCTGCCTCCATGGTGACTCAGCCAATGCTCTGCCTATTCCCATCTTAGGACACACCTTTTATACATCCCCAGTATCCACTATGGCTCTAACGCAAGAGCTGTGCCAGTGCACAGAAAGAAGGTCCCATAATTAAGACTGCACTAAGGGAAGCAAATGTAGAAATTGAGAGATGTTCCCTTCTCCTTCAGTATGAAATTCTTTTAAGTTGCTCCCTGCTCCTTCAGTATGAATTTCATTTAATCTGGTCCCCACTACACAAAATCAGAGAGTTAGACAAAAGCAAAACTGTAAAGGTAGACAAGCCAATAACCCTGTTGGAAGAAAATTATTTTCTGAGTTGGCTTTTATAAAGGATGAAGTATGTTGAAGGAAAGAACCTGTATTTGTAGAGGAGGCCACAGCCTCCACTTCACATGAGAATAGTGATGAAAGTAATGCTAACTTGGCAAAAGGCCAGAGTAAACAGTGTTGATTTCAGGAAGGCTTAGTGTGAAGGCAAAACCAGAGTGAGTATAGCAAAGGTAGAAGGGGAATTAAAGAAACAGAATAACCACACTTCATACTCATACTTTGAACTAAGAAGTGGCCTATTGTACAAGGGTAACCTAAGACAAAGAAAAGTGACACTAACCAAGTTAGTTGCAAAGCCTTTTAGAACATGACCACATTCTGAGTGGTCATTTAGAAAGGGGTAAGATAAAAGTTATTTTGGATACATTTTACTGGCTTGGTGCACTGAACATTTCTATGCAGCTTACCCAAGATACCCACAAATAGCTCCATGTCCATGGTTTAAGCGTTCTTTATTATCCTTGCCTATCATGCAAGTCCTATTGATGGAATAACAGACATTGTAGGTTCACATTGTAAACTTAAGTGAGAGCCATTATTATATCTTGATGATCATTGATTATGAAACAAGTACATGTATAGAGTTCATATGGAAGACAATAGCATCCTTGTCCAGAGGAATGAATGAGCTTTGCCCCTTTATTTTTGTTAAAGACAACAACAGGATTCTATTATGCTCTACTTCTCTGTCCTTTTTCTCCCTCTTAACGGTCCCTGCTGTGAATAAACAGCAATACAACATTTAAAATATTTTAAATCAACTGTTTCTCTCCACTAGAGCAATACCTTACTGTACTGTGGTGGTTTCACTTTCAAAAAACTTTTATCCACCCGTGGAAAAGCTTGCTGCCGTCTCCAGTTCATTGATGATATCAAGGCCAATGAATACAGGTAGTTTTCTGGCCAATTCCCTCCCCAAACTGACATCACTACGATTATCCCAGAAAAACCACCCATGCTGTGATGTCACAGCACTCTGGTTCTTCCTCTACCCATACAGAAAGTAAAGGCTAGAACAAGGAAACAGTACACGAGTCAAGTCTCCTGCTGTGTGAGGCTGTCAGTCACAGCAGGTAACAGCTGAAATTACCCTTAGCACTTTGACAGCTAGGGAAGGTTAGGTGTGAAGGGGGATGGGAGAGGAGTTAAAGTAGTACAATTTAGGCTTCACAAAAGACTGCAATTTAGCCATTCTAAAAAGAGGCAGTGTAAAAAGCACTTTGAAAGTCTCTTCTGTGGCATTTGCACTGTTTGTGTTTAAAGTAGTCCTTGTACGCCATGAAATGTTACTTAAAACTGACTGAAAAACAGCATACATGTATGCATGTAAAATCAGTGCAGTGACAGCAGCTTTAGGAAGAAAGGGCCTGTGATGTAATTTTTTTTTTTTTTTTACAGACAAGCACTGCATTGTGGGATACTTAGAGGTATCAGGATCACTTCAAGATGCTAGACCCCATATGGTCAGACTCAGAAACTACGTATAAAAATATTTTTAAAAACCTGTCAATAGTCCCAGAATAGTGTTAAAATGTAGGAAACGCCAAATCGTGATGAAATAAACATGATGCCCTTCTATTCTCATGTTGCAGTATTCTTACTGTGGGATCCTCTGCCTCAGGCGACCCAAACTTCGGCTCCTATACAAAAGCTTAAGCCTGGTTGCTGCTGCTGCATGGGATGTCACACGTAGGGCCATAAACCCAGGGGCCTTAAATGTGACGTCTGCGTGCACAGACCTCAGAACATTTCTGCCGCAGTCGAACGTCAGATCGATCGCTTCACTCCTCTTCTTCAAGACACCTAAAGTTAAGTATCCTGTTGGGGAATTATTATTTTTGCTTGAGCTTGGGTTGTTCGTCTGTTCCTAGCCGATGTCTGCTAAGAAAGGTAAATGCAGATGCAGACGTCAACTCTCGCGTAGACTCCCATGACCATTGCGTGTTCTGTTTAGGCCGGGAACACGACCATACCTCCTGCGCCATCTTTCCAGTATTTTGTCCCCAAAACACTCCGAAGGTGTTTGTCTGCCCTCAATTTGTATTTAGAGAATCAGAGGTTAAAGAAGTTAACATTTAGAATGTATCTGGAATTGGCCGCCTAGGTGGAACCGCCAAGAAGAAAGGCTAAAGTTTCAAGGCCTACCACCTCTGCCCCTCCATCGTCGGACACCCCACCAACCGCCGATATAAGGGTTGAGGGACATCCGCTAGAACAGTCTACTTCAGCGACTACCCATGAGGAAGCTGCTTCTGGAGTACCTGCAGGCATGTCCACTGAGATTATTCCGACGTCTGTTACCAAAGTTGAGGGGGAACCAGGCTACACCGGCCAACTTTCCATGATCCAGGATTCCTATTCTTCCTCTTTAGGCCAAATCCCTGAAACTAGACCCAGAGCTTCTCCTAAAACAACTCCTTTAAAAAAGGAGACAAAAGACCAAACATTTGTCTGCTTCTTTGGGACAGCCAGACTGGCAGTTCTTCACACAGTCCTTGATGCAGGCCTTCAGTCTCCTCAGCTCCCACTGTACCTATACTTAGTCCAAGACCTGCCTTAGCCACTTCTATCCTTCCTTCCATTTCTCAGGAAGAAGCTTTATCCTCTTCTAATGAGTTAGTTACGTACTCATCCCAAATAGCTTCCCCCTTGGAATAGTATTCCCCGATGAGGATTCCATTGAGGGAGACTTCCCTCCAGAGAACATTGCATTTGGAGAGACTATAACAAAAATTGGGGAGTATTTTAAATGGGATATTACCCAGATGACAGAAACTCAAAAAAGATATTTAGAGTTGCTTCAAGTTGAATCACCCTCCCCATCAGCCATGCCTCCAGTGATTCCTGCATACATTGATGCATTTGCATCAGTCTCAAAAAGCCCCGACTCTCTCAACCCCCTGCTCCCAAGAGACCTGATCATTTCTACAAGGTGCCTGATGACCACAGATTTCTAGTAAAGCCCCCCTTGGCAGACCCCGCAGTGATAGCTGAGGCCCCAGACAAACCGTCTAGACTTATTCCATCCTCATCACTCCTACCTTCAGACAAAGATAGCAAGATAATGGACAGGCTAGGTAAGATGTACACCTCACCCACCCTAGGTTTTAGGGCAATTAATTACCAAACCCATATGGTAAAATATGCCCTGGATTTGCTATCCCAGGCTTCATCCCTACTGTCCTCCTTGCCTGACTCTAACAAGACAGAAGTAGCATGTAAACTGTCCCTGGCATCTCAGGTTGCTAGGCACTCTATAAGATGCAGTTATGATGTAGTAGAGGACTCTGCTAGATATTCTGCATCTGTACTGTGCAGATACTCATGGCTTAGTCTCCAGCCACTGCCTGAAGACTTTAAATCCAAAATTCTGGATGCTCCGTTGGACCATAATCTTCCGTTTTGGAAACGGTCTGTAGAGCTGTTTAAGAACCTACAGGAGAAGAGTAAAAAAAAACTCCAAGATATTAAACACTTACTGGTTTCTGCGATACCAAATATTACAGAAATTACCCTGCTAAGACCTCCTATGTTAGAAGAGTCCCCACCACTGCCACGTCTTCATCTTCCAGACATAGGAAAGGGGCAAGGAGACAATCTTCCTCTAGGACAGCCCCTTCTCAGCCCACTCACAGACAGCCCTTTCAGGACAGAAACAATAACAACAATGCAGGACTGCCTTAATCACCTTCCCCTCTCATCCCGCACCTCTCACTGTCTGCCCTTCTAGGTTCTGGCAGTAGTGGAAAAAGGATATTTCATGTTGTGGCAGGAAAAGACTTCACCAGAGGGCATTCTCTTTCCACCCAAGAACCAACTTCACCTCATTCCTCACATTATCCAGGACCGTATTGCTCAAGGAACCATAGAACCTGTTCCACCAGGACAAGAAGGAAAATGTTTCTACTCCAGGCTATTCATAGTACCAAAAAAGGTCGACCCTTGGAGGCCAATCCTGGATTTATCTATCTTAAACCTCTTTCTGAAAGTCCCTTCCTTCAGAATGCCTCCAATTCCTTTTTCCACTATTGCTACCCAGGGCTTTCATAGCCACTTTGGACTTGGAGGCTTACCTCCACATTCCCATACATCTAAACCACAGGGAGTACCAACATTTTGGTGGACCCTGTTCACACTTTCAATTTACTACCTTGCCCTTTGGTTTATCCACTGTATCAAGGGTCTTCACCAATTGCCTAGCTCCAGCCACAGCCTACTGCAAGACCAAGAGCATTAAAATCTACCCCTTCCTGGATGACATTTTCATTCTTGCAGAAGAGAAAGAGACTCCCTCAAAGGTTATCTACGCTTCTCCATGTCTCTGCTACAAGGGTTGGAATTCACACTCAACCTCACCAAATCATCCCTCTCCCCAGATCAGGGCAAAATCTTCCTGGGATGCAGGATTTGGACAGACCTGATGAAGGCCTTCCTCGGGATAAAGTGACTTCCCTGATCAACCACTTCCAGGACCTCCTTCAGGTCGACCACCTGTCAGCCAGACATTTTATGCACCTACCTGGCCTTATGGCAGCCACAATACATATGCTACCACTAGCCAGGATGCACATCAAAAAGTTAGTGGTATCTAAAGAATGTGTGGCCCCAACACAGTCACCCTCTAGACTTCAAAATACCCTTCCTACCTCACGTAAAAACAGAATTGAAGTGGTGGGTTCAACAGATACAATTGAATCCAGGTCTACCCCTTCAACCCACCACACCAACTCAACGAATGCACACAGATGCCTCAGATTTGGGCTGGGGAGCTATCATGAATGGTCTCAAAAGTGCAAGCTCTCTGGCAAACACCCCTCCTGAGAAAGCACATCAACGTAAGGGAGATGACATCAGTTCACTTAGCCCTGAAAGCCTTTCTCCCTCTCTTTCAACCAGGTCCCCTACAAATCTTCACAGACAACACCACTGTTATGTGGTATATCAACACACACTGAGGGACCAGGTCCTACCTTCTCTGCAGGCTTGCAATGCAAATTTGGGAATTAGCCTCTCGGAACAACACATGTCTGCTGGTAGTCTATAGCCCATCCCTGGACAACCACCAAGTGGATGATCTCAGCAGATCATTCTCTCTGCATCAGGAGTGGATGCTACACAGAAGTATTCCTAGACATTGTCCATCAGTGGGGCACACCACAAATAGATTTGCCTCCCCCAAAAACGGGCAGTTGAGAAACTTTTGTACCAAGGATCCCTCCCCACCAGCTTTGGAGAGTGGACGCCTTCACCATCTCATGGAGGGGTCTGTGTCTGTATGCCTTCCCTCCCTTTTTTCTAGTTCAGAAAGTCTGACTGAAAATCAGGAGGGACATGCCAAAAAATCTTGCTGGTGACTCCCTATTGACCAAAGCAGCATTGGTTCCCCCTTCTTCAATCCCTTGCCAAGGGCAATCACCACAAGTTGGACCTGCTCACACAACAGAAGGGAACTTTCATCCATCCACACCTGGAGATGCTGTGCTTAACCCGCTGGGTGATGAACTTCAATACCCTTCAGACACTGCTACACCAAGGATGTGCTAAGTATCCTGCAAGAGGCCAAGAAACCTAACACAAGGAGATCCTACATTTCCAAATGCAAATGGGAAAGGTTTTCCAAATGATATCTCCAAAGACATAGGGACACCTTTCAAGCAGATATTCCTCTAGTTTTAACCTATGTGTATGAGCTCTTAAAGGCAGAACTTTCATACTCTTCAGTGAAATTTCACTTATCTGCCATCTGTGCCTGCTTACACTTGGGACCCTCCTCTACTCTCCAGGTCGGATGTTAAACTATTTTTGAAAGGGGTCTTGCACATTAGACCACCAAGGAAGCTTATTCCACCTCCATGAGACCTAAATTATGTCCTGAAAAAGCTTACACTTGCCCCTTTTTAGCCAGCCAGCTTTGCATCCCTGCAGATGTGCACATGGAAAACGGTCCTGTTAGTAGCCTTCACCTCAGCCAGAAGGGTTTCGGAGTTATAGGCTCTCATGCCATACACTCCTTGCACTATCTTCCACAAAGACAGGGTGCCCCTGTGCACCAACCCCTCCTTCATGCCCAAAGTGGTCAATGAACTATCACTAAATCAGCCCATTCACTTACCCACCTTCTTTCCCTGTCCTAAAAATGACACTGAGGGAATACTGCACTCCCTTGATGTCCACAGGCAGTTAAGGTTTTACCTGGACAAAACTAACACCATTAGAAAATCTCATCAACTCTGTGTCCTTCCATCCCAGGGCTCTGGGCAAGGCAGTATCCAAACAAACTATCTCCTGCTGGATTAGGAAAACTGTGCTTCTGCTATTCCTACCACAGAAGGGATTTTCATCAGGGGGTCAGGCCACACTCTACTAGAGCAGTAGGCTCTTCTCGGGCCTGGACACAACCTCCATCTTTGAGGCAGTCACCTGGTACTCTATACATACCTTTAATAAGCATTACAAACTGGACCACATCTCCAGAGCAGGTTTTGCAAGGGCAGTCCTGCAAGGATTTCTGGAATCCGCTATCTCTGCCTCCACCCTTCCTCCTGCCTTAGCTGTGGTACTCTCCCACAGCAAGAATACTGCAACATGAGAATAGAGGGACATGGAATAGTTGTGTAAAATCTTACCGTAACCATAGATGTCCTTCTCTTCCATGTTGCAGAATTTCTTCCCTCCCACTTAATCCCCTGCATTATCTTCAGCCTTTCTATGGGGCGTCATAGGGCCATTACCTAGACTGTGGTAACACTGAACAGTCATTTGCATTTCACCAGTCTGGGGGACATCATTTGGCATCACCTAGACTACTGTCCTACTGGGTAGTCAGTTCTGAGGTCTGTGCATGTAGACGTCTCATTTAAGCCCCCTGGTTTATGGCTCTACACGTGACGTCCCATGCACCAGCCACAACCAGGCTTAAACTTTTGTATAGGAGTCGATGTTTGGGTTGCCTGAGGTGGAGGATCCCATAGTAAGAATACTGCAACATGGAAGAAAAGGACATCTATGGTTATGGTAAGATTTTACACAACTATTCTTTTTTGAGTCTGGGTGCAGATCTCCTTTAATGAAACCATGAAGGTTATCTGTATACTGCAAGAAAAGATAGCTGGACTTGGTACCTATCCCCCTAACTAACACTGTACCTTTTATGATTGTAAGGACCATCCTAAAGGCTCTTGGTTATGTAGTTTCTTTGTTTCTAGTGGTCCCCTCTGGTAAGATTACACATGAAAAAAACTTCAGTGGCACCTCAAAAGTCTATCATACCAGGATCTAGATTCCATGGAGCGGCTAACCTCCTCCCCACTAGACCACAGGGAATTTCTTTGGTGGCTGTCACAAGTGAAGGCAAACTCAGAGATATCTTTTGTTGACCCCAAATGGGGCAACAGTTTAAATTTGGATTCCCCTAGGCATCTTGCACCTCGTGTAGCGGTACAGTCTGAAATGCACTGTGGTGAAGTTGGCCACGTATCGCAGGTTTCTTTTTCAGTTATTCAGCTGTCTTCATATTGCAGATGTTACATGAGAAGACTAACTGGTTGTATCTCAGCCTTGGATGCACCCAGATTTGCAGGATATGATTATTTAATAAGTGGGAGAAGTCCGTTGCTGATGTTTACTTTTATCAGGATTGAGTCATCCCACTGTTCGGTGTTCAGGTTTGTTATTCCACAGAGAAAAGAGGGCCCAGAAGGTTGTGTCCTTGGTAGTGTAAGCAAGCACAAAGCAGAGAATATAGACTTGGATCCTTCTGCAGCTTCTGAATAGCTATGATAGT
The DNA here is from genome assembly GCF_019279795.1 of Protopterus annectens. NCBI lineage: Eukaryota > Metazoa > Chordata > Ceratodontiformes > Protopteridae > Protopterus > Protopterus annectens. The sequence continues at coordinate 308,512,471 of NC_056743.1, read as the reverse complement.
CGCACACCCAAGGGTGCAGATGTTGCAGCAAACATTGATGTCACTAGGTGCTACTTCACCAGTCTTCTTTATAAGTCAGACCATTGTCGCTGAGCTTGGTGTGGTTAAGTATCCCTATCATTCTCTGTGGATCTTTTCCGGTCACTAGTGTTGGTGATAGACATGAGCCTTCTTCAACTTCTACACGATTCATAGGAAATTATATTTTCCCAGAAGAGGGATTGCACATTAGCCATCTGGAGCCAAGAGCAGTGTTCTTGTCTGCAAAGCTGTGGATTTGACATCAGCTGCTGTCTTGCTATGGTCTAAGAACTACATAAGTATACAAGTAGTTGCATACACTCAAATTCCCTGTACAGACAGGTGATACCTCTCTGACAGTAGACCTTAAGCAGAGTTATTCTTATAACTGTTCAGTTTTTTGGAGAAGTGAACTTACTTTAACGCCTCATGAGCTGCATATCCAGTTATTTACTGGAACCAAGGATTTAGGAGTCCCATCTGGTCAAGATTTTCATGAGTGAGGCACCACTGTTCTGGAGAATGTAGCTCTTCCCTTGACCTGAGTTCAAGTGGGCAACAGTGAATTAGTGGTGGGCATGTTCATCTTTGGCTGGAAGGATTTCTATACATCTCATCTTCCAGTATGATTCTGTACCTTACTGCAAAATTCAGAGGAGGACCAAAGTTTATCCTAGTCACCTTATGATATTGTGAAGAATGATTTAATACTTTTGAGTCTCTAGCATTGCCTGGTGCCAGAGCCATGGGCTCAAGCTTAATGCCAAGAAATGTGTAGTTATCCCCTTTGGAAAAAAACATGTATCTAAGAATTACTACATAGGTGGCAGTACACTAAACATCGAAAGTGTGATGAGAGGGTGGGCAGCGGTCTCACTTTCGATAACCACATTGCCACAACAGTCAGGAAATCCTGTGTGGCACACCTCATCACTAAGGACTTTTCATCCAGAAAAAGGAGGTAATTTTCCCACTGTACTCATCCCTCATTAGACTCATTATAGAGTATAATGCCCCATTTGGTATGTACCTCACAAGTCATCTGCAACAGCTGGAAAGGCCACAGAAATACATCACTAAAAGAATCACAGGCCTAAAGCAGATGCCATATGCTGACCGTCTAAAAAAAAAACTCCAGCTATACTGTGTGGCATATTGTCTACTCAGAGGCGATCTCTGCTTAACATACAAGGCCATGTCAAAGCCTGAGCTGTTGGACATGCTCCACTTAAAGAAATCCCAATCCCTCAGAGCCACATGCTCCAGGGATCTAAACCTTGTCATCACAATGAACATAGCATGCTGGAGGGATAGGTTCCTGACCCAGAGACTCTCCGTACTCTGGAATAGACTGCCCATACATGTCAAGCAGAGCTTGGCCCTCTTCAAAAGGAACCTTGATGATTGGATGGGAGATAGGAAATTCACCCCGGGGATCATATCAGTCGCCCTGCTAGACAGGGGTCCAGAGAAGTAAATATTGTGGGAAGAAATATCCAGGGAATTGTTATGGCTAGGCTTGTATAGGCCCAAGGGCCGATAGCCTAGTACCAGCCTATGAAATGAGCAAAGGAACAGTTCTAACTTACTGCATGACTCTTAATTAGATCCCTTTTTATTGTTGGACTTCCCATCTGGGGTGTCTGTGACTGTAGATGTTGTTCGTGTTTCACTGTTGCAGTCATCACACTTGGGTTATCCTGCCAGGGGTAGCCCTCCGTCAGCCCGAATACCAGAGGCTTTGTATTTCTGCATCGGTTGCTGTCGCTCCAGGACTGACGTCAGGTCGTCAGTGGTATAAAATCAGGCAGCTGACACCATTACATTAGTCTTTCTTGCCAAGAAGCCCGAAGCAGAAGCAGTTTGCACGAGTGCCGGTCAGCCGCTACCTCCGTTTTCATTTCCAAATTGAAGATAAACGTCTTTTAAAGCTAAGTACCTCGTTGGGGATCCTTTTTTCTTGCTCTAACCGATGTCAGAAAAAGTTAATTGTCTCGCCTATGGAAAGCAAATACCACACTGAGACTTCCATTCTTACTGAGTCACCTGTTTAGGCCCAGACCACAATGTCCATCGCTGTCGCTTTTGTGCTTTCTTCAACTCCAGAGCTATACGTCGTCAGGCCCTTATTTATAGCTAAATATTTTCAGTCTCAGTCCTCTTATTTCAATATGGCTTTGGTAAGCCATCTGACTACCGATCTTTCGAAAAGACGCAAGGATAAAGACAGAGACAGACCGCAGAGGTCCAAAACTGCCGATGACTTCCGTTAAGCTAGTAGTTCTCTGGTCCTCAGTGAGGAGCTTCCGCAGCCCCTGATGCTCACTTCTGTGGATTCGCAGGCCGCTACGAAGACCCGTTCGGAGTCCGGTATGCCACAAGACTCTTCGACTAAGGATCCTGCGGATGTCTCTACCTTGGATGGGTCCGGAGCTGCTGAGTAGGCACCGGCTTCCGAGGAAGTTCTTCGCACTACCGATACTTGACATAAACCAACTTCTTTTGCGTCTTCAGTTCTTTCTAAAACTACTGAGTTTCTAAGGCCCAGGGTACGAACTACGCCTAAATAAACGATGACCCAAGTTCAGGCATCTGCTTCCATGCCTCAATCTCGACTGCTTAAAATGGCGGAAGACCATCTTATGCTACCCCTTCCAAAAGAAAGAGACTTGTCCCCAGTAGTTTTATCTGAACAGGAGTCTGATGACACTAAGGTTTCTGAATATGAAGATGTGCAACCCCTCTCTGCTTATGAGGATTCTGATGCAGAGGAATCCATTCCTTCTTCCTCTCCTCCAGAGGATTTTTCATTTGGTGAAATCCTACATACTTTAAGGGAGCATTTCCAATGGGAATGTCAGGACTATGGTCAGTCAAAAAAAAGACACTGGGAATTCTTAGATTTACCACAGCACAGACCTTTAGCCATTCCTCCTGTCCTGGATGTTGTGGATGATGTTTTTATGGAATCCAGTTTGACTCCTGGCACCCTTCCTCCTGCTCCCCGGAAACCCGACAGGTACTACAGAGTTCTTGACTCATAAATTCCTTTTCAAAAATCCTACTGCTGACCCAGAGGTTATCTCCCAAGGACTTAAAGGAATTAAAGCAACCTCCACTAACAATCCCACCCCCAAACAGGGATTTCCGAGCTTGACAGATGGGGTAAAAAAAGTATACACCTCTGAAACTCTTGCTGTTAGAGCACTAAAATGTCATTTCCAAATGCTGAAATATCAGCACCATACCATGGAACTCCTCAAACAAAAAATAACTTCCTTTCCTGCTTGTCCAGAAAATAAAGAATTACAAGAGCTTATGCATTCTGCAAGCCAGGTTACTAAGCACACCTTGCAACATGGCTTTGACGCCCTAGAAGCATTTTGCAGGGCAGCAGTCACTGGTTCTGTCCTTAGAAGGCATGCTTGGCTTGAGCAGACCTTGCCAGACCATGTCAAATAAAAATTATTGGACGCACCACTGAACAAAGACAATTTGTTTGGCACCAAGGCAGTAGAGGTCTTAAAAAAGATGGAAGAAAAAGCTAAGTCTATGCAGACAGACTTTTTACAGGTCCAGCCTCCGAGGTTCAGTAGGCATTGCTCCTCTAAGCACTGGTCCTTTCCGGCCCCCTCCAGGCTAGCTCAGCCAAGACCCAGGAGAAGCAGGGCCCCCCACAGACAGCAGTCCCAGGGGATGCAGAGATCTAAGCAATGGAGTTCCTCCTCTTCAAAAACGGGGAGTGCTAAGCCACCACCCTTATGGTAAGAACTCTCAATGATTTTACACCTCTGCCCCTTACCTCTGCCCACCTGCTTATGCCCCTAGGAGGAAAACTCTCCTTCCATGCAAACAACTGGGCCACTATTACCAATGACCGATGGGTCCTCAACTTAGTGTCCCAGGGATACAAATTTTACTTCCACAGTCTGTCAACCCCAAAAGGGTTCCCAGATCTTCCTCCAAACCAGTGGGCAGAAGCCAAAAAGCAAGTCCATTCCCTGTTCTCCAAGAGGGCAATACAGCATGTTCCTGCAGACCACATAGGCCAAGGTTTCTGTTGCAGACTCTTCCTGGTACCAAGAAAAGAGGGCACCCGGCGCCCAATCCTCGATCTATCCATTCTAAACTCCTTTCTGGTGATACCAAAATTCAAAATGCTCACCCTCCAGCAGCAGCTTCCTATGCTTTCCAAGGATGCTTGTTTAGCCACCCTAGACCTAAATGAGGCCTACCTACACATCCCAGTCAGGGAATCTTGCAGGAAATATCCAAGTTTCATGGCACGACCTATGTACTTTCAGTTCTCTGCGCTTCCCTTTGGCTTATCTACTGCTCCCACAGTTTTCACCAAATGCCTGGCTCCACCCATTGCTTTTTGCAGACAAAGAAATATTCAAATTTACCCATACATAGATGATTGCCTTATTCAGGCAGACAGGAAAAGCTGTTGCAGCACCTGACCTTTTTAAAGGACCCACTGACCTCCCTATCAACGGAAAGAAATCAAAACTAGTCCCCACACAAAAAACTGTATTCCTGGGAGCAAGCCTGGACACAGCATCCCAGGTGGCATTCCTTACTCCAGGAAAACAAGCCTACCTGACAGGCTACTTCTCTCAGCTAGCCACCAGAACCCAGTTATCAGCAAGGAAAATCCTGCAAGCTCTAGTGTTCATGGCCTTCTGCATTCTACTCATTCCATATGCCAGACTGCCTATGAGGAAACTACAATGGTACCTAAAATGCCTTTGGTGTCCACACTCTCAAGACCTGGAAACTATCATAACTATGATAACCTAAGGAAAGATTTTCTTTGGTGGGCAGCAGCATGCAACCACAACAAGGGACTTCCCTTCTCACAACCCCACGCCGCCCAGACACTCACCACAGATGCATCAGACTATGCCTGGGGTGCACACCTGGACGGCAGATGCAGTCTGGGCTATTAGAACCCAAATCAAATGCATCTGCACATCAGCCAAAGAGAGATGTTAGCTGTTCTGCATGCCCTAACAGATGTTCTTCATCTCACATTGCTGCAGTCCTTACATATGGGTAGTCCGCTGTCCTCGGTCGGCCCGAATACCAAAGTATTAGGCTGACGTCGGTCATGGGCGCCTAGATCTGACATCAGAGCGTCCGGGTATAAAAGCGCATGACCGACGTCATATCCTCAGTCTTTTTTGCCGCATGGTCCGATGCAGAAGCAGCGTTGCAAGTGCCGTTCGGCGTTCTGAAATTTTCGTATTCTGAGTTTCAGACCGAAACCAAGTTGGGCTAAGTACCCCGTTGGGGAGTATTTTTGTTTTTTCTTGCCTCAGTTAATTCCGGATGTCAGAAAAAGTGAATAATTGTATTTCTTGTGGGAAACAGATACCGCATAGGGATTATCACTCTTTGCATTCCTTGTTTGGGACCGGACCACGACGTAGTCGGGTGTCGGTTTTGTGCTAGGTTTAATAAGCGCACTATAAAAAGGTTAGATTGTGCTAGGTTAGTCTTTGGTAAGCGGTGTAATTATAATATGCCGTCGGATCCTCCGACACCCGCTTCCACGAAGAAGCGCAAAGACAAATCCTTGAAACCTTGACAGGTTGATTCGTCCGTTTCGGACGCCGGTCCTGCAGAAACTACAGTGGAGCAGGTGGATCCGGCTGAAGGTTCTGTTGAGTCTCAGGGGGAAACTTTGATTTTGCAGGATGTGGCCTCACAGGAGTCGGGTCAAGCTGAAGGGGCCTCTCAAGTTACTGTTCTCCCTTCTATGCCTAAGGTGGTTAGGCCTTCTGCTACTATTTCTAAGGCTTCTTCTAAGGGCAGGTCTGTTTTGCCTTCCTCTGGTGTCCCTCCAGGTACTTCAGGGTCTGTGCCTAAAAAGCACATGCTTAAAATGGCAGAAGATTTGATTACTTTAATTAGAGGTTCTATGCCCCCTCCTGATAAGAGGCCCAGGGTGGAGCCAGAGTTGGAAAGTTTGGATCAGGCCTCAGATGACTCAGACTCTTCTGCTGAAGATATTCAAGATTTTCCCCTTATTCGGATTCTGATGCAGAGGATTCCACTCCTTCTGCTTCTCCTCCAGAGGATTTTTCATTTTCAGAAACTCTGCATTCCATGAGGGAGCATTTTAAGTGGGAAGGACAGGATTTCTCTGATTCACGGAAGAGGCTTAGGGAATTCTTGTTTTACCACAGCATAGACCCTTGGCTATACCTCCTGTTTTGGATGATGTTCAAGATGTTTTCTGGAGGCTTCCTTAATCCAGATTCTTTGCCTCCTGCGCCAGTTAAACCGGACAGGTATTACAAGGTGCCTGAGGCTCATAAATATCTGTATAAGAGTCCTCGGGCGGACCCAGAAACTATTAGTCAGGGGCCTAAGGGTGTTAGAGCTTCTGTTGTAAAGAATCCGGTTCCTCTAGATAAGGAAGCTAGAGCTTTGGATAGATGGGGTAAGAAGGTGTATACCTCATCTACTTTAGCAATGAGGGCTTTAAATTGCCAGTTTCATATGTTGAAATATCAGAATTTCCTCCTTTCTCAGCTAAAATCTAAAGTGGATGCTTTGGCAGAGGGCATAGAGTGTAAAGAATTGCAGGATTTAGTACATGTCTCTGAACAGGTGGGTAAGCATTCTTTGCAGTGTGGTTTTGATGCTGTACAGGCCTCTTCTAGGGTGGCTGCCACTGGTTCAGTTCTTCGTAGGCACGCCTGGCTTAAGGATCAGAATTTGTCCGAGCATGTTAAATCTAGAATTCTGGATGCCCCTTTACAATCTGAAGTTTTGTTTGGTCCCCCTGTGGAGTTGGTTTTGAAGAAAATGGAAGACAAGGCTAAGTCTATGCAGACTGTTAAAGATTTTTTGCAGGTGCAACCTCCAAAGTTTAGTAGAAATTGGCCTACTAAGGGGTGGACCTACCCTTCTTCTGATTCTCAGTCTAGGGGTAGATCTAGACGTGGCAGGGGCAGAGCTCAAAGTACATTCAGGCCTAGAACTTGGAGTTCACCTGCACAATCTGCAGGTGAGGGCAGGGGCCAGTCCTTTCGTAAACAGGCCCAATGACCTGCATTTTCAGCTGCCAGATTCTTCTTCCCTGGCAGCTCCTTTGGGAGGAAAGTTAGCACTCTTCAAGCAAAACTGGCTTTTAGTTACCCAGGACAAATGGGTATTGGACATTATAAACCGAGGCTACAAGTTCTATTTCCATACATTGCCTCCTTTCAAAGGCATGCCAGACGTTCCTCCTCGGCAAAGGATAGAGGCTCACAAGCAGATTTCTTTACTTCTTCAAATAGGAGCTATACAGCCAGTTCCTCTGTCAGAAGTGGGACTAGGATTTTATTCTCGCCTGTTTCTAGTGCCAAAGAAATCGTACACATGGAGACCAATTTTGGATTTATCTATCCTCAACACTTATCTGGACATTCCAAAGTTCAAAATGCTGACATTACAACAGCTTTTACCTCTGCTGGGAAAAGATCACTGGATGGTAACTCTGGATCTCAAAGAGGCTTATCTTCATGTTCCTATCAGGCCCAGTTGCAGGAGGTACCTGCGTTTTCGGGCTGGAAATTTACATTATCAGTTCTCTGCATTGCCCTTTGGCTTATCTACTGCGCCCAGAGTGTTCACAAAGGTTCTGGCTCCAGTGATAGCCTTTTTCAGGCTAAGAGGAATACAGATTTATCCTTATTTGGACGATTGCCTGATTATTGCACAACACAAAGGGGAACTTCTGCATCATCTACAGTATGTGATGGTAGTGTTAAGATGCCTAGGGTATTCTGTGAACGAAACAAAGTCCAGTCTAGTACCCTCTCAGGACATGTGCTTTCTGGGTGTGAGACTGAATACAGCTTCCCAGATGGCCTTTTGACCCCGGACAAACAAAGCAGCCTTTCTCTTTATTTCCATCAAATGTCTCTACAGTCCAGGCTGACTGCAAGGACAGTCCTTCAAGCCTTGGGGTTCATGGCATCTTGTATTCTGGTGCTTCCCAATGCCAAACTGCATATGAGGAAGCTTCAATGGTATCTCAAAATGTATGGACACAGCACTGCCAAGATCTAGACACTGTCATTCAGATAATACCTTGCATTCAGAAAGAATTTTTGTGGTGGGCTCAGGAATGTCACCTAAACAAGGGACTCTCTGTGACCCGACCAGAGGCGAGTCAGATTTTAACGACAGATGCCTCGGACAAGGCTTGGGGAGCACACCTCAATGGAAAATGGGTGCAAGACACGTGGCCTGTCAGACTTCAACATTTGCATATCAACTTGAAGGAGATGTTAGCAGTCCAATTTGCATTGATGGCTTTCAAGGATTTACTTCACCCAGGACAGGTGTTGATTCAAACAGACAACACTACTGTCATGTGGTACATCAACAAGCAAGGGGGAACCCATTCGTACCCTCTTTGCAGGCAAGCGATGATTTTGTGGGAGACTGCTCTCAGTTTACACCTCAATCTTCAGGCAAGGTTTCTACCAGGAGCACAGAACTCCTTAGCGGATGTGTTGAGCAGACAAATTGTGGATCCTCACGAGTGGAAACTGGATCCTCATGTGTTTCAAAAGTTGACAGTGTTATGGGGGACTCCAGACATAGATCTGTTCGCTTCTCCACTAAATTACCAGTTTCCAAAGTTTTGCACAAAAAGGTTTCATCCCACAGCTTGGACGGTGGATGCTCTGTCATTCAGTTGGAGCAATCTTCATGTCTATGCCTTTCCACCTCTGCCTCTCCTTCCCAAGGTACTCCTGAAGGCCAGAATGGACAAGCCATCCATGATTCTGATAGCACCGGATTGGCCTCGACAGCACTGGTATCCACTACTGAGGAGTTTGGTACGGGAGCCTCCATGGCCTCTGCCTTTGATTCCGCATCTTTTGTCTCAGGAGGGCAATCACTTCCTCAATGTCAAGATTCAGTCTCTGCATCTCACAGCCTGGCATATTCTGTTTTAGACCCTGGAGGGTCTCAGCTTCCACAACAAGTTTTGAATGTTATTTTGGAGGCCAGAAGGCCTAGTACAAGGAAAGTTTACGCTGATAAATGGAGGAGATTTTTTCTTTGGAGCAAAGCGAAGGACTTTGATGTTTCCAAGCCTGATTTAAGTGTTTCTCTTCAATATCTTACTGAGTTATTGGACAAGGGTTTGTCTTTCTCCTCGATAAAGGTTCATGCTGCAGCCATTTCTGCTCACTATGACTGTGACCCTCCTTTATTTTCACATCCTTTGTTTAAGCAATTTCTTAGAGGGGCAAAGAACATAAGACCCCCACGTAGAGCTCCTACTCCTGCTTGGGATCTCAATTTTGTGTTGGAAAAGCTTACTCTACAACCTTTTGAGCCTGCAGCTACTGCCGAGTTAAAGTATTTATCATGGAAGACTGCTTTTTTGTTGGACATTACCTCTGCAAGAAGGGTTTCTGAATTACAGGCCCTTATGGCAGTGGAACCTTTCCTGATTTTTCATAAGGATAGGGTATCTTTGCACTAATCCTTCCTTCATGCCTAAAGTGGTTTCTAGTGTGGCCTTGAACCAAACTATTCATTTGCCTACTTTTTATGCAAACCCCCAAAATAAAGGGGAGAAGATTTTGCATACTTTGGATATTCACAGGCAGTTACGTTATTATTTGAGCAGAACCAAGCGGTTCAGGCAGTCTCAGCAGTTGTTTGTTTCTTTTGCTTTGGGTTCTCAGGGAAAACCTGTTTCAAAACAAACTATTTCTAAATGGATTGGGTTTTGTATTTCTTTCTGTTATTCCCATCATGGTAAGGAGATTCCGGCTGGAATCAGACCTCATTCCACTAGAGCTACTGCCACTTCTACTGCCTTTCTAAGGGGGGTAGCTACAAAAGATATTTTGGAAGCAGCCACTTGGAGTTCAATACATACTTTTTCCAAGCATTACCACCTTCCTCTTTATTCTAAGTCTAGGGCTGGATTTGCCACTGCAATATTACAGGGCATTTTAGCAGCCCCTAATGCTTTATGATTTTGCCATCCTCCCTTTACCTCTGCTTTGGGATTCTACCCATATGTAAGGACTGCAGCAATGTGAGATGAAGAACATAGTACAGTTTTGTACCTACCATAAATGTAGATGTTCGAAGATCCACATTGCTGCAGTCCAATTTACCCTCCCTCCTTCCCTCTGTAGTTTGACATGGTTATATGGTTTGGGTGATGGTTGTTGTTGGGCATGTTTTTGGGAGGTATCCTGTTTTTGGGCTGTGGCCTTTCTTTTTAGGGCCTTCTGACATCTGGGGCAAGAAAAGACTGAGGATATGACGTCGGTCATGCGCTTTTATACCCTGACGCTCTGATGTCAGATCTAGGCGCCCATGACCGACGTCAGCCTAATACTTTGGTATTCGGACTGACCGAGGACAGCGGACTACCCATATGTAAGGACTGCAGCAATGTGGATCTTCGAACATCTACATTTATGGTAAGTACAAAACTGTACTTTTTCAGACCCCTACTCTCCCCGAGGCCTCTAGCGATCCAAACAGGCAACACCACAGTGATGTGGTATATCAATGAGCACGGAGGGACTCACTCTTATCCTCTCTGCAGGTTCGCCATGACCCTGTGGCACATGGCCTCAGCCATGCAAATACACTTGCTATCACAATTCCTGCCAGGCTCCCTAAACTCTCTGGCAGACAACTTAAGCAGAAACCTGCTAGACCCACACGAGTGGAAGCTAGACCACAGAACCTTCAACCTTGTAACCCAGAAATGGGGCACCCCGAAGGTGGACCTCTTTGCCTCCCACTCCAGTCATCTCAGCAAATTCTGCACCAGTGAACCTCACAGTAAGGCCTGGAAAGTAGATGCTCTGTCCTTCCAATGGGTAAACCTCTCTATCTATGCATTTCCCCCTCTACCACTCATTTCAAGGGTACTGCTCAAAATAAGGGAGGAAAAACCAAGGGCAATCTTGATTGCCCCAGACTGGCCACGCCAGCACTGGTACCCACTGCTGCGCAGCCTGTCACCCCTGCCACCGTGGCACCTACCTAAGATCCCAACACTCCTGACCCAGAAGAATGGAGAATTCATCCATTTACAATTGCAGACCCTGAACCTGGCAGCCTGGCTTATTACCTGACCTCACCTCAAGCTGCCAGCCTAAGCAAAAAAGTCCTGGATGTCATACATGAGGCCAGATGCCCCATGCTGACAAGTGGAAAAGGTTTTGCACCTGGATCCAGGCTAAGGGAGCCGAAACAGCACAGCCCTCCCAAACCTCTCATCCTGTATTACCTAGTAGACCTACAACACCGGGATCTATCCTTCTCTTCTATTAAAATTCATGCCTCTGCCATCTCTGCTCATTACAGCACAAAGCCACCTCTCTTCTCTCACCCTGTCATCAAACAATTCCTAAGAGGGGCTAACAACTTAAGGCCACCCAGAAGAGCTCCTACTCCAGCTTGAGACCTTAACTTTGTTGAAAAAGCTCGCCCTTACGCCATTAAACCTCTTGGAAATTAGCCTTGTTTCTGGCCATCACTTCAGCTAGAGGAGTTTCAGAGTTACAAGCACTCATGGCTGTAGAGCTGTTCATCATTTTCCATGCTGACAGGGTCTCCCTCAGGACTAACCAATCCTTCATGCCTAAAGTGGTGTCCAGTGTGGCTCTCAACCAATCCATTAATTTGCCCACCTTCTTCCCTAACCCACAAAACAAGAGGGAAAGGATTCTGTACACTCTAGATGTGTACAGACAGCTCAGATTCTATTGGGATAGGACTAAATCTTTTAGAAAAACTGACCAATTGCTAGTCAGCTTCACAGCAAGGGCAGAGAGCAAGGCCATAGCCAAACAATCCCCAAATGGATAGCACACTGCATCCATTTCTGCTGCAAACGGGAAACCGCCTCCAAAGGGGGTCAGGACACATTCCACCAGAGCAACCTCCACCTCTACAGCTTTTCTCAGAGGGGTCCCCACCAGGGATATCCTGGAAGCTGCAACATGGACTTCTGTTCATACCTTCACCAAGGATTACCACCTGTCTAGCTTCTCCAATTCCACGGCAGGCTTTGCCACCGCAGTCTTGCAGGCATCCTAGGCAACCACCAGTCTTCTTGACTGCCTCCACCCTTTTCTTCAGCTTTGGGAATCAACCCAAATGTGATGACTGCAACAGTGAAACATGAAGAACATAGTACAGTTGTGTACACTTACCATAAATGTAGATGTTAGAGTGTATTCACTGTTGCAGTCCTGGTTTCCCACCCTCCATCCCCCTTGTCTCTCCCTCTCTCTCTCTCTCCTTACAGGGAATTTTTGGTATTTACTTTCTACTGATGTTCATTCACCATAACCTAGCTCCCTATTTGGGGGCTCCTGACATTTGGGGCAAGAAAAACTGATGTAATGGTGTTGGCTGCCTGATTTTATACCACTGACGACGTGACATCAGTCCTGGAGTGACAGCAACCAACGCAGAAATACTAAGCCTCTGGTGCTCGGGCTGACTGAGGGCTATGCCTGGGAGGATACACCCGTCTGTGATGACTGCAACAATGAATATACTCGAACATCTACATTTATGGTAAGTGTACGCAACTGTACTTTGTCAAGAATCCTTCTGTTCATCGCAAATATTCTGTTAAATAAAAGATTCTTAATTCTTCCTTCTCACAAAGTATGCATTGCCATTTCAGTTAGCAAGTTTTCTGTTTGTTTTTTTTTTTAGTTTGTGTTTTATTAAATCGGACACCTCTACAGTTTTGGTCTCTGTTTTTCTACAGAGTGTATATCTTTAGCATCTCTGCCCATTAAGATTTTACAGTGAGAATGGGAACAGAAGTTGAGCCCATCACAGAGTTCTCTAAAGGGGGTGATGCATCTTTGCCTTCCTTTTAAGAAATTTTCCTTCTTGGGAATTGAATTTCACGATTGATTGAGTTTGTCTCTTCATTGAACCCTGCTTATCTATTGGCTGTGAAATTCTCTTCTTAGGAGACACTTTTCTTGGTGATCATCATTTTACCTGGCAAAATCTGAGCTTGTAAGGAGCCATATTTGGTGTTCCTTAAGAATAATGCGTGTATTCCCCTGAAGGTGGTGTCAAAAATTTCCTTGCTTCAGTATATTTACCTTCCTGCTTCTTTCTAGGTGCAGAAACTAGGGGAGAAAGATCTTTCACAGCTTTTGTTCTGAACCGTCACTTTAGGTTTTACCTGAAAAGAGTTGAAAAATGTTGATGTACTGAAAAGCTGTGTTTCTTTTACTCCAAGTTTGGAGGGATGATGCTTTCTGAGCAAGCTCTGCTTACATGTATTGATGACTTTTGTCATCAAATGGTAAACCACATACCAGAAAGTAGTAGTGTTTAAAGGCGTTCCCATATTTTTTTCTCCGTTTCAGTTCACTGAAATTCCATTTGGTTGTATCAAACCAATTAAAGTATCAACAGGGGAAAAAAATACAAAAAAAGACTTCAACCCCCTGCACCCTCTTCCTTAAATATGCTAACTCCATTGTTGTAGAACAAAGAAAAAAAAACATGCATATTGAATCTTTCCTGGAATGCAAATAAGAACCTGCTGGCTGTGATTTCCAGTAGGAAGAGCAGTCAGGAAGTTCAATATCATGACACTGAACTTGGCAGGTTTAAACCTCAGCAACTTTAAAAAAGCTACCCTACATTTGGTTGAATGTAAATGTCATTCAATCAAGGATGTGGCTGGTTCCAAAACCTCAAGAATAGTGATTGTTCATGCCATCCATTTGTGTTGTTTCACATCTTCACCAAACTTTTTTTTCCTTGAGACTCCAAGAAGACTACCAGCTCCCTTTGGTATTACTTAGTTTTTGGCTTTTTGCCTTTTAGCCTGTCTCAATCTCCAGCCTCCCAGGAGAGTTAATTATACTTCTAGAGGTTGCTTCCAATAGTTAATCTAGTGTAGAGGGCTCTAAAAATGAGATGTGCTTGTTATATTATTTTTCAGGAGACCTCTACAGTGGTTGCTTATTTACCCTGCCACAACTTTTGTGATTAGGAATTCACAACATTTAATACCTAAGATGGGAGAGTTTCTTGTAAGTTGGCTAGATGTATATCTTTCATTGCTGTGTTTAGATATGTTCTTATGTATTGGATGAGGATCAACATAAGGGCTGAGTTCACTGTCCTGACCAGAATATATTGTGGTGTCCTTTAACAGAAGGTTGCACCTACTGAGAAAACAGCCAAGTTGAGGATTACCATAGATGAAATCTCTGTTTTCATTTATTATTGGCGCTCACACTCAAGAGTAGTGGAAGACAACCAGGAAGCTTGCATGATGTACTATTCATTTACTCCTTGTAGCCTAAGAGGGCTACGAGCTCCTCCTTATGAAGGAAGAGTGTTCCAACTCCTCAAGAAATTCTTGCTGAGGACTATCATCATTGATGGCAAACTGACTTGTTGCTGCAGCAAAGGGGGTATGACTTGAAGGTACCCTTTTATTTTGTCTACCTCATTCACTTTTCCCTAGTCTTGTCATATAAAGAGATGGCATGTAACAATACTGTTGTACTGAAGAAAGGGGAGAGAAAGATCTCTCTCCTCCAGATCTCAAATTGATGGAATAGAACTAAAACCAAACTTTATAATTCTAAAATATAAATGTATAAAATATGCACACGTCTAATATCCAGTCATTAAATTTGATTGCATTACATTTTAGTGGAAATTATGCTGCATGTATGCCACTTTGTTTATGGGTAATGTTTTCCAATCTTTTACTTGCATGGATATCTGAATTCAAAATTGCACACATTGTCTCCATTTTGGATGTTTCAGAGAGCGGGAGCGTCAGGAAAAGGAAAAGGCCCTCCAGCTGCAGCGGGAATTGGAGAGGTCTGCTAGAGAAGAGGCAGCAGCTAGGGAAAAGGAGAGACTCCGAAAAGAAATGGAGGAGCGAGAAAGGAAAAAGGTATTTCAAAAAGCTTTTGTTTATGTAAATGTCAGGAAGTAGTGGAATTAAATGGTGTGAATGAATGCGAATGCTACCCACTAGGCAAGTGTGAATTTTCTGTCTGAAGTATTTACCCATTTTCTGGTATTTTTGTCTGCTCTCTCTAGCATGTTTGTAAGAGGTGGCAGTTTGGGGAGTGAAAGTGGAGTTTGTTTATTTAATGGCTGAAAAAGATAGAGAAAACAGTTTAGAAATGAACGATAGGAGAACATTTATATGGCTCCCAAGTAGCAACAGAGTCCAGAAGGTTACGGATGTTTGCTTGCAAGTGTTTTACTTGGGTATTTTTATACCTCAAACTTGACTTCTGAAAAATTTTCCTGATGTAGATAATAATGCTGGAGGTGTGATGGAAAAGAATGGCAAATATCTTGTTTTTTGGGAGTATAACAAGTTGGCAAATTTAAAAAATTCCCTGCAGAAGACAAGACAGTTAATCTTTCCAGGATCTGCAGAACTTCTTTGTCCTTCACTTGCCAATGGCCACAGTTACCACAAATGTCTGCCATGGGGTGGGAGAACTGCATGATGCCAACAGCCAAAGGAGCTTGGACACAACAAGAGGCCAGTGTTTTATATCACTGCTCTGGAAATGAAGGTGGCGGTCCTTGCACTGCAGACCTTCCAGGACCACCTTCCCCAATGTGATGTAGTATTTCAGATAAACATGTTAGTGGTATGGTACATCAGTAAACAAGATGGCACCAGATGTTACCCCGTTTCTAGTGACGCCATGAAAGTGTAGGAATGGGAAATGTTCAAACACTGCTTTCTTTTGGCAATGTACATCCCTGGCCACTTCAAACCTTTTAGCTGACTGGCTCAGCAGATGCATTTTAACACATCATAAGTGGTCCCTCAACCCAAGTTTGGCATGATGATTTTCTATGAATTGGGAAGCTTTGCTGTGACTAGTTTGCATCCCCATACAACACCAAATGCAGCAACTTTGGCCTTATCCTTATGCAGTGACAAGGGGTTTTCTTTCATCAGCAGCTGACAAAAGCTTTTGTATGCTTTTCTACCACTTACCTCGAGTAACAGGTTTCTACAGAAAGCTAGGTTGTGTATTGCTACACTGATTCTCATACCCTTATTCTGGCTTCAGCTACTGTGGATCCTTTTGCTTTGGCCTTATCTCAAGAACTGACCTTCACTTCTTGATGTGCTTCTGGATCACTTGCTTGGCAGTTTTCACCCAGATGTTCAAAGTCTACAGCAAACATTATTTCTCCAATTTTCTTGATAGCCAGGGATCATTGGATGGTCCATATTCTAACTATCTAAAATAAATCTACTTGGAAGTTTTATCAGGGCGAATTAAAAAAAAAATAGTATCCCTCTGGGCAGTCAACAGGGTCTGGACCTCTTTTCAGCCCCCATACTTGAGTTATTTCATTTTTTCATGTTAGTGGGATATGTGAAGTCTGATTCTATCAAAGTACAGCTGGCAGTTGTATCCAGCTTTCAGCCAGGTTTCTTTCTTCAGTCTTTGATACCACAGAAGGTGTATGGCCTTCCTAAAAGTGATCATCTTTCTAAGGCTAGCATAAGGGGGTCCCAGTCTACCATGGACGCTTCACTTGGTTTTGGAGAAGCTGATCTGTCTTCCTGAACCAGCCAGTTCAGGTGACCTGAAGTAGTGTTCCTGGAAAACATTGTTTTAGTATTTCTGAATTGGAAGCCCTTTCCTGCCAAGCCCCCTTACTTGGTCTTCCAGAAAGGTTTTTCTTTGAATGGGTTCATGAAAATCAAACATTTTTTTGCAGGGGAAAGCCCCTTGACCCCATGTAGTAGGGAAACCCTCCAAACCTGTATATACCTACTCTGAGATCACACAGCAGTTGAGAAAAAAGAAAACTCCACTGTAGACGAAGTTTTTTCACCCAAATTACTTCTGTTGATCTTGACTTGAAGAAAGAGTAGTCAATCGAATTACATTTTCCCATGTGAACTAATCCTCCCATTATGCCTAAAATAGCTTTACAGGTAAACTTTACATCATACTCCTTCCTGTGCCGCTGCCGCCCCCCCCCCCCCCCCATTCAGAGTAAAAGCGTCTCCACTGCGGGCCAAAAAATCTGCAACAGGATAATTGTGACTTGAGTTTTGTGCATGGTACTGGAACACCTTCAGGCCTCTTGGGACATTTGAAAGGGCTTTGGGCCTCATTCTCTAATGGAAAGGAAAATGAATTCTGAAAAAAAAGTCTTGCATCAGACTTCACTAAGAAGAGATAGGAAAGAAAAAAGGCAAAAAATCAAGAAAGAGAAGATATAAAGGAAAACTAGAGGAGTCTTTCTCTAGGCCTTCAAGAGGCCTTGACTCAGATTCCCTTCAGATTTTCTTTTGTCTTCAGGTTCAGTTCTGGTGGCATTCAGCATTGAATCCATTGATGTCCTTATGTATCACTGTTGCAGTATTCTTCACAGTGGGGATTTCCTGCCAAGAATACCCCAATGTCCAGCCAGTATACCAAAGCCTTAAAATGTTTTATGCACTGTACATGACAAGTATGCTCCCTGTAGAAGGACATGGAGCATAAAGTTGACATATGGACACAGTTATCCAGAATTGTTTTGCCAACAGTCCAAATCCCATAGATGTATTCTGCAGATTCTGGTTTAGGATCTTTGCTTGGATGTGTTTGCATAGATATTTTTATACCCCAAACAGACATCAAAGATATTTTCCTCAGGTAGCTAGCAAATGTTGGAGGTGTGATGGAGAAGAGAGAGATAACTGTGAACATATGTTTTGGAAGTGTAATGAATTGTCAAATGTTAAAAAATCCTTAAAGTACTCTGTCAGAAATATACTGGGTGAGCAAATGGCTTTGAGTAGGGAAATGATTATTTTGAGTTGGGATATAGGAACTGAATTGCCTAGACATAGTAAGGCCTTGTTAAGTTTAATTCTGTTGGCTGCCAAAAAAAGCAATTACTAGAAAATGAAAATCAAGATCTACACCAACTGTATTTGAAGTATTGAATATTACAAGAGAGATGAAAGAACTGGAAGAGGGAACAAAGGAAGGATCAAATTATAGAAGTAAATGAAAATTGTGGGAAAATGCATGCGTAATGTTCAGGAGGAGTGAGGTTTAAGGGATGACAAGAATTCAGCTATTTTTTTGTAATGTTGGACTGAATAATGTAATTTACAAGGGCAAATGTTTTTTCTTTTTTGTTAATGTACATTTGCCTATGTCATAAGTGATAATTGTATAACTGTTTAAAAAAAATGATGAGGGAGTTTGTCAAATAACAGACAGGCAATTGGTGGTATCCCACCCCCTCTGTTTCTAGGTCAGATTAGGTTGGCCCAAGGACTCCTTCACCAACACGTTTTCATGCAGTAGAGTCTGGGCAAAAAACTACATATTGCATCTTCATTTGGTGCTGACTGGATCTGCTCCAGTGGTCTGTTTGTCACATCTGACAAACTTGACACCGATCCCACACTGGTGCCAAGAGAGTCTCTAGTCCACCAGCTCTGTCTTGAGCACTAACTCACTTGTGCCATTCTCTGTGTCTAGGACTTTGGCATTTGAAGTGTATTCTCTTATATCAGTGTTTGAGATGTCTGGGCCATCAATATTGGGGGTTTTCCTGTCTGAGCAGTCCATCTCCTGTTTCGCTAGGTTGCAGTCTGTTCCAGTGAGATCTTTTCTGGGTCATTGGATTCAGCATTAGCCTCTGAGCTCTTCCAGAGGATCACTGTCCAATGTCCTCCTATTCCAGTGTTGCATTATTCTACATGTGGGTTTACCCTTCTTCCTTTCGCGTACGAACGGCAAGTATTCCAAAGTTTTTCAGTCCCTCAGGGTGCGTCTGGCGTCTTGCGTGGTTGTAGGTACATGGGTCATAAAAGTGACGTCTGCACGCACCAGCCCTCAGAACTTTTCAGCTGCCAGTCATACGCCAGGTGTTCCTGCTACTCACTGACTTCTGATTAGAAATAATCAGATAAGTACTCCATTGGGGAACCTTTCAGTCCTTTTTTGCATATAGCTTTTTCATGTCATCGGAAGGGGCACGTGCAAGTGTGGCCAGTAGATTCCCCACAAAGACACCCACGATCAGTGCCTTTTTTGTTGGGGTAAAGATCACGAGAACTGCCCTATTTGTCAGGCTTTTGTTCCCCAGGACCTTACGTTGCTGTTTGCATGCTCTGAACCTTTACCTTGTGAACCAGCAGTTAAAGCAACTTGTGTTAGATGGGAGGCGCTTCCGACACCCCGAAAGAATCACCTACGAAGAGGGCCAAATCCATGCGGCCTACTTCTGCTGCTGCTCCTCTACCACCTGTACCTCAGCCTGTGGCCGACATCAGCCTGGCAGAGGAAGCAGCTTCCGCTAGACAGGATAAAATGGGTACCTATGAGGAAGCCACACAATCCCCCAGTGGGACGGCACATCCATAGAGACATTACCGTCATCTGCTTCAGACGCCGGGGGAACCAGCACTCTCTGTGGGCCCGTCGGATTCCCAATCCCTTCCATTCTTCTGACTCGAGGACTTCAACCTGGATGACAGCTAGGTCTCTTAAGAAGAAACAAAAAAAACAAGCATCTCTGTCTACCGCCTGAAAGCATGCCCAATTGGCAAACTTTCAGTCAAAGCCTATTCAATGCCTTCATGACCCTGCTCCCTACATCAGTAAGAAGCCCTAGCATAGTCCCTCCACTCTTAAGTCCTTGTCCTCATAACTCAGATACTGTAATGAGAGACGAAGAGGAACTTTCTGATTCCTCCTCCGAGGACTTCCTGTCCTACACTTCACAGGTCAACTCTCCCCTGGGATATGACTCCCCAGAAATAGTCCGTTGACCCCAACTCCCCAGTGAGGATTTAACCTTTGGGGAAAGAATCTGCAAAATGAAAGACCACTTTAAGTGGGAATCCACTGACATAACTGAGGTGCAGAAGAGGTTCTATGATCTCATACAGATGGACTCTTTCAGTCCTCCTACTGTCCCTCCTATTCTGCCGGCATTTCTGGATGCCTTTTCTTCAGCAACCCTTAACCCTGATTTACAACCACCTGCCCCACGCAGGTGTGACAGATTTGTACAAAGATTCAGAATCAGAGGAATTTCTATTTCCATTTCCCCACTGATAGGGCTTCTAGACTTCTTACTACAACCATGCTTCCAGCTGACAAAAGGACAGCAAGACAATGGAATGTCTAGGCAAGAAGATCTACACTTCTGCCAGTTTTTCAGGGCTACAAATTACCAGACTCACATGGCCAAATACTCAGCCCTGCTGGACAAAGCCACCAAGGAACTGGCTGACATCCCAGATTGCGCAGCCAAAGCCTCACTGTCCTCCCACCTAGTTCTCATCTCTCAGGTGAACAGACACTCCTTAAGGTGCAGTTATGATGCAACTGAAGTCTCTGCTAGGTCAGCTGCATCAGCTTCTGCTTTAAGGAGATATTCTTGGCTACATCTACAGCCCCTGCCTGACTACTTCAGGGCAAAGCTTATTGATACCCCTATAGATCATTCTGCCTTGTTTGGCACTAAAGTAGGTAACCTCTTCAACTCTCTACAGTAAAAAGGCCAAGAAATGCAGGACCTCCAACACCTGCTAGGTTTCACCCATTCCTAAGTTCCATAGGAACTACCCTGCCAAAATTCAATTCATAAGGAAGCAATCTCGCCCTATGGCTCCCTCCAGGCCCAGGAGACTACCTAGAAAACAGCCCCCTCTGGCTAGAGCTTCTCCAGCCCCCAACTAGAGACCTCCCTTTCAAAATAGGGCAGGTAGCATCTGACTACCTGCCAGCCTTACTACAAACCTCTTCTACCCCTCTACCTCTGTCTGCCCATCTCTCTTTCTCCCTGTTTGGTCCCACATTATCTCAGACAAATGGATTCTTTCCATCATCCAGAATGGTTATTTTATGACCTGGATCACCCCCCCCCCCCCCCAGTGCGAAAGGGCACGCCTCAGCCCCCGACCAGTCAGCTCCACCTCCTGCAACCTGTACTGCAAGCCCTGCTGACTCAAGGCACCATAGAACCAGTGCCTCTAGAAGCAAAAGGAAGAGGGTTTTATTCCAGAATTTTTCTGTTATCCAGAAAGGATGGGCCATGGAGACCTATAGACTCTTGTGTCTCAATCTTTTCCTATATGTCCCTACTTTCAGGATGCTCACTATCCCCAATCTCTTCTCCCTGCTCCTGCCCCAAGGGTTCATAGCAACCCAATAAAGTCCACATTCAGGAAATACCTGAGGTTTTTGTCAGGCTCATCCCATTTTCAGTTCTCTGCCTTGCATTTTGGCTTTCCACTGCACCCAGTGTATTCACAAAATATTTGGCTCCAGTCATTGCTTATAGCAGGACAAAGGGTATCCAAATATTCCCCTTAGACGACGTACTGATTCAGGCAGACAATCAGAAGACCCTCATTCATACTCTGCTTCTTCTGTCCCTATTGCAGTCTCTAGGATTTCAGATACATTTCCTAAAATCTCACCTTGAGCCCACACAGGACATTGTCTTCCTGGGGTGCAGGATTTGCACAGACCTCATGAAGACCTTCCTGCCACCAGACAAGGTGGTATCCTTGACAAGACCACCTGCCCTGCGTCCTGAAAGCATCAGAAGTGACAGCAAGGCAATACCTGAGACTTCTAGGTTACATGGTAGCCACTATATCCACGCTCCCCTTAGCAAGACTGCACATGCGAAAGCTACAGTGGTATCTTCCATCAGTCTGGACCCAACATTCCCATCCCCTGAAATTGAGTCCCCCTTCTACCTTGCTTGAAACAAGAAATTCATTGGTGGCTGATACAAGTGTCTAACAACCCAGGGCTCCATCTGCAACCACCCCCACCCCCACAGATCATGCATACAGATGCTTCAGATCTGAGCTGGGGAGAAACTCTAGGCCAAAGACATGTGCAGAGTTTATGGCCAAACACGCAAACTAGAGCACATCAATGTCGGAGAGATGAGGGCAATCCTCCTTGCTCTGCAAGCCTTTCTTACCTTACCCTCCAGCAAGGCCCACTCTGTCCTGTGGTATCTCAATAAACAGGGAGGGACCAAATCCTACTTCCTTTGCAAACTAGCTCTGCTGGTGTGGGAGCTGCCGACCTCACAGGTGATTAACCCTACAGGCAGTTTATATCCCCTCCCCTCACAACTACCAGGCAGATTATCTCAGCAGAACCACCACAAACAACCATGAATGGATGCTTCACAGAGATGTCTTCCTGGATCTGGTCCACCAGTGGGGTACACCTCAAATAGACCTGTTTGCCTCCTCCATCAACAGGCAACTTTCTGGCTTCTGCACCAGAACACCAGACCCCAAGGCACTGGCAACAGATGCCTTTTCAATTTCTTGGAAGGGGAAATTTCTGTACGCGTCCCCCCTTCCCATTGATTCAAAAGGTACTGCTGAAAATTCAGCAGGACTGACCAAAAATCTTGCTGGTGACTCCCTACTGGCCAAGACAGCACTGGTTCCCCCTTCTCCTTCATTTGTCTAAGGGCAATCATCACAAGTTACCCCCCCCCCCTCAGTGGACCTCCTCACACAGCACAGGGGATCACAGATACACCCTCAGTGGCAGTCTCTGCACCTCACCCTCTGGTTGGTAGATTTTTGATCCCCTTCAGACACCTGTGCAACGATTACGTGCTCAATGTCCTGCAGGAGGCCAGGAAACCTAACACAAGAAAATCTTGCCTCTCAAAGTGGGTTTTCCATATGATGTCACAAAAGACAGTTGGACCAGCTTGTAAGCGACATCCCGCTAATCCTGTCTTACCTGTGTGAACTGTTGCAGACAGGTGTGGCCTACTCTTTTGTGAAAGCACACTTGTCTGCAATCTCTGCCTGTCTCCCTCTAGATCCAGCCCTGGCATGCGGACTTCCTACCAAACTCTTCCTCAAAGGGGTACTTCACCTAAGACCCCCCCCCCCCCAGGAAACCGTTAGTTTCTCCCTGAGATCTTAACTATGTACTGGAAAAACTCTCCCCATCTTTTGAGCCAACAGACAAAACCTCCCTAAAACTTTGCACATGGCAAACTGTTTTATTGGCGGCTCTCACCTCAGCCAGGCGGGTCTCAGAGCTACAAGCTCTGATGGCTAACCCCAACATTCCTAGTCTTCCACCTTGACACAGGGTTACTCTCAGAACTAACCCATCCTTCATGCCCACGGTGGTGAATGACCCATCTTTGAACCAGGCCATACACCTGCTTAACTTTTTTCCCCAACTCGCAGGGGGAAGTGAGAGAGTACTCCATTCCCTAGATGTCCACAGACAGCTTAGGTTAAACCAAGTCCATTAGAAAATCTGACCAACTGTCTCCTTCCACCCCAGAGCCCTGGAGAATGCAGTGACCAAGCAGACCATTTCAGCCTGGATCTCCGGAAAACTTTGCAGGCCAATATTAAAACCCACTCCAGAGCTATGGCCTCTTCAGGAGCCTTCTTTAAGGGGCTAGACACAACACTATCCCTGAAACAGCTGCTTGGTCCTCAGTGCACACTTTCACCAAACCTTACAAGCTGGGCCATAGCTCTAGGACCATGGCAGGGTTTTCCAGAGCCTATCCTTCATGGATTCCTGGAAACTTCAACCAGACCACCATGCCATTCACAGTGAGCTTTGGCACTCGTCCACATGTAGAATACTGCAACATTGGAAGAGAAGGACATAGAAAAGTTGTGTAAAATCTTATCTTAACCATAGATGTCCTTCTCTTCATGTTGCAGTATTCCTTCCCACCCTCCTTCCCTTCTTGTCAGGTTGCACTTGGTCTTCTAGGTGGCACTGGGCTGGCTATGCCCTTCTAGGACTGGCCCTGACTGGGGCCTTCTGTTCTGAGGGCTGGTGTGTGCAGACGTCACTTTTATTGCCCAAGTACCTATAGCCATGTCAGGCACCCGACACACCCTGAGGGACTGATAAACTTTGGACTACTGAC
This sequence comes from Protopterus annectens, assembly GCF_019279795.1. Lineage (NCBI taxonomy): Eukaryota > Metazoa > Chordata > Ceratodontiformes > Protopteridae > Protopterus > Protopterus annectens. The sequence goes on along the minus strand of NC_056743.1, from coordinate 308,488,486 downwards.
TGGACGTACACGAAAGGAAGAAGGGTAAACCCACATGTAGAATACTGCAACATGGAAGAGGACATCTATGGTTATGGTAAGATTTTACACAACTTTTCTTTCTTCAGTGCAGGCAGAGGGTGACCCCTTGTTTTGGCTCAATCCACTGAATGATTCTTTGTAGTACTGTTTTTTGTGTGTGTGGTTGCTTTTTTTTTTGTTTCTGTTAAATTGTTACTGCGAGGTTTTGTGAATTTGTCAGACAAGGTCGCAAGATTGAGATGTTCAACCTGTGGTCACAAAATTTCCCTTTGTGTGCGTGTTACTGCCTAGGTGTTAGACACCTGGACTTGTTTGGTTATACAGCATCACAGGGACAAATTAGTTCTTAAAGCCTTCTCTCTCTTCAAGCCGGACCATTGGCACCTTCTCTTTATTCTGAAACTTCTTTTCCAGCTTAGAAAGCTGAAAACTCCAGGCCCTCTAAGAAAGAGAGGGAAAAGCCTAAAGGGAGAAGGAAAAGGCATTAGAAAAGAGGTCTATAGAGGTTTCCCTGGATCCAGCAGAAGTTTTTGGTTCAACTCCAAAGACGTTTGGATCCAAAAACCCTTCAGATCTGTTCACCAACACCATCTCCATGCTTGTCACTAGAGCCAGTGAGTCCTAGGCTGTATCCACCTTCAGTGGCTTCATCTTCAATATCCTTACTATCCACAATGGAAGCAGATGTAAATAGGATAATGTTGAGGTTCCTCCAGATACAGATTCAACTGGGGATACTCTTGGCACCATCCCTTTCATCTGTACTGGGTTCAGCCTAATCCACCTCGGGTGGTTGATATGAAATGCATATTACAGTACTGATACTTATATTTGAACATCTACTGCTATGGTAAAACTGTACTGTGTATAAAATACTAAAGTAGTAAAAACATGGCTACAGAGCTATGGTAGTCTACCCAGATGACCTGCAAGACTGCCCTAGCATACAGTTTTGCACTTGAATTGTGTATGTAGATCATAGTTTGTAGGGTATGAATGTCTGCCTCAGCAATGTAGCCTGTGATATTGTGCTGCTTAGCAACAGTAATGCAGAGACTAACTAAACATTTAGCTGTTTGGTTTAAAAATCAGTCCATTCAAAAGAAAAGTCATAACAGCTAACACATTGAAACATCAACTGGCATTTAGCATCTTAAAAATGTGTGTGGAAATGCAAAAGCATTATCATCCAAGAAAAAATTAGAATTTGCCAGTCTGCCATAAGATTGATTCTGCTGTATGGAGTAGACACCTGGACTGTCTTGAAAACTAAATGGCTACCTGTGACCAGTTTTAAACATCCATCTAAGTGACATACAAGTAATGTGCAGGCAGCTTGCTACAGGGCATGACTTAATGAGAGTACAGGTTGCGATGGCTTCAGTATTAATTCATGTGAACACCAGTCAGCTTCCAGTAAGTTACTTCCTATGCATAAAGTCTCAGAACTGGAAAATCTTGAATGTGGCACAGAAAAAAAGTCTCTTAATCAGGCTGAGGAAGACTTTTATCCTCTGTACTTGACAGCAGAAGCAGCAGCAGCCATGACCAAAAACAGCTAACACAGAGACATTTTTTATGACTTTCCCATTGGTTGCTGCTACAAAGATGCCCATGCTTTATCAACATTTGTAGCACTCTGTACATGTCTGGTTTATACTGTCTGGAAAAGGGGTATATGTATTTGTCGAAAGCTACCTGACAAAAATTGTGCCAACACGTTCTTAAGCAAGACAGCTTTGTTCTTGAGTGAACTTTCCCTGCTCCCGCTGATGTTCTTTGTGTTTCACTGTTGCAGTCATTACATTTAAGTTATGTGCTTGCAGGTAGCCCTCAAAGTCTTGGGTACTGCGTCTGTTGCTGTCCCTTCTTCCATGACGTCAGGGGTATAAAACATGCAGCCGACGCCATTACATCAGACTTTCTTGCCATGCAGTGCCAGAAGCAGAAGCAGTTCGCAAGTGTCGATCTGCCGACTCCTGAGATTTTCATTTTCGAGTTTCAGAACCGAAGTCTTCAACTAAAACTAAGTACCTTGTTGGGAAAACTTTTTCTTGCTCCTTACCGACGTCAGTAAAAGTTAATAATTGCATTACTTGTGGAAAGCAAATGCCTCAAAGATTTTCATTCATACTGTATTCCTTGCATAGGCCCTAACCACAACGTACCTTGCTGTCGGCTTTGTGCTTTATTTAATCAACGCATTATCCGTCGTCTGTATATTTTCACCTCTAAATATTTCGGTTCTCTGTTTAATTATCCTGAAATGTCGTCGGTTACCCATCCGACTACCGGGATTCTGAAAAAACACAAAGATAAAGACAGAGACAGGCCGCCAAGGTCCAAAACTGCTGACGACGCTTCTCCTAAGCCGGTCGCCAGTTCACCGGTACTCAGTGAGGTGCTTTCGCAGCCCCTGATACCCGCTACTTCTGTTTCGCAGGCCTCTACTGAGACCCATTCGGAGTCTGGTATGCCGCGAGATGCTTCAACTATGGAACCCGTGGATGTTTCTACCTTGGATGGGTCCGGAGACGCTGTGCAGGCACCGGCTTCTGAGGGTGTATTCAGGCCTATGGACTTGCATATTAAACCAACGCTTCCATCTTCATTTAGGCCTAAATCTCGAACCATGCCTAAAAAACAGACGCCCAGGCCACATGTTCAGGCCTCTATGCCTAAAAAACAAATAAGAATGGCTGAAAATCTAATAACTCTAATCCGGGGTAGCCACCCCCCACCCCCCTTCTAAGAGGCCTAGGACTGAAGTTGTGTATGAATCTTCTGACCGGGATTCTGTTTTTTCTGATTTTTCTGATGATCTGGATTTGCCCTTATCTACTTATGAGGATTCTGATGCAGAGGACTCCATTCCCTCTGCTTCCCCTCCAGAGGGTTTTTCTTTTGGGGAAACCTTACATACTTTAAGGGAGTATTTCCACTTGGAAAGCCAGGATTTTTCTGATTCAAAAAAGACAACACCGTAAACACAGTCCACTAGACGGGACGACCGTCTACGTAATGTTGAAAAGTATAGCGAGTGAACCCGACTCGAACAGGGTTAACAAGGAAATTTGTTTTAAAAGAACTGCACTGAAAATATACAAACAAACTGGTTGAGCGCTTTCATATGCCTATGCAGACAACTTCAGAACAAGTTACTCTTGTAACATAACCTAATTTATTAACTTTTTGGTGCCAAGGCACCAATTGATTCCACATTTAAAGTGATAGTGCATCTTTTTATATAAAATTCACTCAATCTATAAAAACATTACTATTTAAAAATGTATTTTAAAAATATATATTTAAAATATATACTCATTAAAATACATTACATTAAACAAAAATATAAACATATATTCTATGTACATCAGTATAATCAGTGGCGGCTGGTGACTTCAAATTAAAGGAGGGCTGCAGGAGACAGCTGAATGGGTGGGGTCAATGGGAAGGGGTGTGACCAACTAGAAAGGGGTGGAGCTATGCTCAAAACCACAACAACTGGAACTTTAAGTACACTGCCCTGGGTGCCAAACCATCATTACGAGAGTCCAATCAAGACAAAATGAAGTGTAGAAGAAAAAAATATTTCAATGCATTGGCTACATGACAACTTAATATCTAGATGGAAACACAAAGGTTGTGAGGTGTGAAAAAATAAATTGCTTTTTAAATACATTACTGGAATGCCAGTCAAAATCAAGTATAAAATAAAACAAGCAGCACTCATCTCAAACCACTTTTTTCACTGCAGTTCTAATTATAATTTATATTCATCTTTATAAAATTAACAAGTAACATGCTGAAAGTAGCAATCTCTGTGATATCCCCACTTGTAAAAATGTTTCTTATCCAGAAAAGACCTGCTGCCTGACAACAGCTATCTACTTGTTTCATGGGGAACACATGATCATAGTAAAAAAATGAACAGCAAGCAAGAAACAAGCTCAAGATAAATTGCTTAAAGGACTACTGCACAAGTTATAGACCACACATGATAGATTGGCATTCTGTTTAGTTTACGAGTAAAGCCTGCAAAGATAACTACAAATCTCCAACAAATGTAATGAGCTTCTGAAAATACTGTAATCCTGTCCTTTATTTCAAATACTGTCATATGCATTTCAATACCTAAGGCTTATATGTTATCTAGTTATGCAAATATGATCTGCATGGCAACAATGAAAAGGCTTTCAATGTTGGTAATTCTTTAACAGTATACTTATTAAAGCTTACTTGCATCTTACAATCTCCGACACGCTTACCTGATGGTCAATAAAGCATTGCTACTTTAATACAGAGCAACAGGGCACTGCAACAGCATGCATTTTCTGAATAATAAGAAGCATAAATCAACAGTATAAAAATATGACAGAAAACTAGAACATTCTGCAAAATCAAGGACAGATGAAAAGCCACGGTCATAATTGTGGTCTACCTTGGATGGGGGAATACTCTGCACACTTACACACTGCATAACTGCTCCTTGCCTTGCTTGGACACATCCAGAGACACTACAATGGGGAGTGGGGTGCAACAAGTAGGTCACAGTTTGAAATGTCTCTGGCTGACTGTGATGGCTCTGACACTCATAGCTCTCAACCTCAGAGCAAGAAATCTGGACAAAGCCATACATAGATGTGGGACACAGGCCCAAAAATAAAGCCAATGTTTAAATATTACTCTTATAAACTTAGAAAGATAATTGAATTGTAGTAGGTCTTGCATTAGTATGAATTTTTGAAGGTATGAAATCTGAAACTCAAACGTCTGCCATTATTTTCTAACTTCAGTCTTTAATGATTTGCTACTAATTTGCCAGAAAACCACAATTTTATGAAAAACAGACCAAAAATGTTATGCAAAAATATAACATTGCCACACAATACAGCTGGGAACCTGTCAAAAGAATGGACACCTTTTTAAAATTAGTACTGTTAACATGAGCAGCTGACAAAATCAGATCTACATGCATTTCAGAAATAAAAGTAATCTATAACTCTGATCATTACAGTTATTTATAATTGTAAATCCTCCACGTTTTCTTCCAAAATTGCCATTTTGCAGAGGGATTATTAGGGGGAGAGCAACATTTTGAGCCAAAATTGGGGACAGTTGAGAGGTTTGGCTATTCCTAATTCTATAAAGCAATGTATCTGAGCATACCTCTCAACCTCTTAATGCAGGAAATCTGGACAAGGCCAAATATATTGGGGGAACATGCAAACAGTACTAAAATTGCTCTTGTATAAACTTAAGACAGTTGATAGAATAACAGGTCTTGCTTTAGCATGCATTTTTCTGAAGGTTATGACGTCTGAAACTCAATGTCTGTCATTATTTAGTGGCTTCATTCCTAAATGATTTGGCAGAAAACCACACATTTTATGAGGAACAAACCAAAAATAAGAAGCAAAAATCTATTCATTCTGCAAAATTCTGGACAGTTGAGAGGTATAGTTCAGCCAAGGCTGTCTGAGTTTGCTGCCCTTCTCCCCCTCACAAAATCATGGTCGAATGGAGCGTCCCCCCTGCAGCCATTCCAATGTCCCATTCCTTGGTTATTTCGCCCCATTTGCCATAAACACTGTAATGTGCATACTGCTTTACTTCTGCAATGATATGGATTTCATTTGAAAGTTTTAATTTATATTTTACAGCATAAACCCTAATAGATGTATGCTAAACAAAGCAATGCAGTCTCACAATGAAAATAGACTTAGCATTAAAACATCTCTGCCCTTGAAACTCACATTCATTGAAACAGCATTGAAACCCACATTCAAAGAAAATACATTTTGCCAGTGGCAGATAAAGATTAATTTTGGGCTGTTTTCAAATCATATGCCCCTTGAACATGAAACATACACATGCTCTTTGATACACCTTCCTGACTATATTAAATTATATTCCTTGTACAATACAGTACAGTTGAATTGCCCAATTCAGAACATTTCCATCATAAAAGTCTACTCAAACTTCAACAGTCCACCAGTATCAGTAAATATGCACGATCTCTGTAGAAGTAAAAGCCATCTAAATAATTCCACATTAAAGAAATCTGTTAACTAATGAAGAGGTTACTGCTAGCAAACAACTTTATATGTCATTGTTTCATCTACAAATAAAGTGCCTATTGCCCTTGAGGAATAAATTGCTTATGTTGCATTAAAAAAATTATAATGCTAGTAATATCGCAATAGGGAATGGATGGCAAACGGATAACAGGTTCATAGTTACTAGGTATCTTCACCAAAGAGGACTGCAGCATCCATCCCCTTTACAACCGAGTACAGTATCGGCAATGGATCTACTTACTGTGGGAGTAGAACCCACAGCCTTCTGCATCAAAAGCAAGTACACTACCTGTTGTGCTATTTACAATGTAAGCAGACTTGTCATAAGCAGCACTAAACTTTTGTTCACCTGCAGCTCTCAGCTCCTTGTAAAATCTACTTGACGCTCAGCTGTATCTCTGAACTTTGCAGCACAAGAAATCTGGACAAAGCCAAAATGTATTTGGAGGGGACAAAAGCCCAAAAACCATGGATACATTTTAAACATTGCTTGTATAATGTTGGAAAGTTGCTAGAATAGAATGCTGTGTTGCCACCATACATTTCACTGCCAAGTATTGAACCCAGGTCCCTGTGCAAAACAGTCAGAGCAACATACCACTATGCCAAATCATCTATTTTTATGAAAGAAAGGAAGACTGCAACTTAAATGGCTACCATTTAGTGAATTCAGTTCTCACCATAGCTGTCAACATCTTAGCACAAAACACCTGAACAAAGCCAATAATGAGGGAATACAGCCCCCAAACATATTCAGTGAGTTCAGTTATCACCATAGCTCTCAACCTTGGCACACAAAACCTGGGTTAAGCCAATAATGGGGGAATACAGCCCAAAATATAGGGACAAATATCCACTGAGGACACCAGAGCAAACCCACACAAACACAGGGAGGACATGCAGACTCCACACAGAAGGCACCCCCGCCAAGAATCAAACCAGACAACCCATAGCTGTCAGGCAGTACTGCTACCACTGCACTACTCTTTGCTTTAAGTAACAAAAATACAGAAACCACAGATTTTGAGGAACAGAACAAATATGAGGCAAAAATCTGCAAATGATTTAGAAATAGTGGTGGGTAGGGAATTCAGGCTGTTGTCACTTGGGCCCAAAGTACAGGGTTCAAGCCTTATTCTCTACCCACCACCATGAAGCAACTGGGGCATTTCTCACACACACACACACACACACACACACACACACACACACACACACCACCTACCTGTCTCCAGAACAGTCATGCATGTGATCCTGTACTCTGCAACACACTAAATGCAATCCTGTTTCCCTGAACGGTCCTCCATATGGTGATCCTGTACTCTGCAGCTGTTTTCCCCAATTGGTCCTCCATACTGGCCCACACATGCTGTGGTCTTATCTTGGTCTCCCGCAAGATGTGTGGAGGCTGGTGCCTCCTGCTATTGGTCCAGCTTGCAGGCGATGCAGTCCGGTGACCTTCCAGTTTGTGCAGTCATCACTGCACAGATCTCTGGGTTGGAAGGGTGGAGTTAACTCCCTTCCCTATCTGGACTGCCTAACTGAGCAGTCTGGAGCTCAGGAATGTCTGAGCTTGTGTGCTTGGAGTTCTGGTCTGCCTAACACAACAGCCACGAACTAAGCACGCATGCGTGGAGTCCGAGATAATTTTTTATTTTTATATGTTCTACGGTGGAGGGACTGGGGACTTTATTTTATGCACAGGTGGGGGACCCATTTTACAGGTGGGAGGGCTGCAGTCCCACAGTCCTATAGCATGAGCCGCCCTTGAGTATAATAATGAAATATAATGTATATACATAAAAAGTATATACATAAAAAGTACGACTAATCTGATGAAATTGCATACCATTGCATGTCTTAAACTACAATAATATATGGTTCTAGAATGAAATACTTCAAATTACTTATTATTCTAATAAATGCTTGTAAAAAACTACTTGTAAAAAACATTTGAACAAATAATGCATAAATAACCTCATTCGATGTACATATTGCAACTGATTTAATTGTATAAGAAATTCTGTTTGAGTATTTGAGACATTATGATAAAAAAATTATTTTACAATAATTGCAGAAATGGCTTTATAGTGACATAATCATTAATCCCTGGCTCCCTAGTGGCATTTGTCAAAATTTGCCATATACTCTCCCTTTTCCCTAATGCTTTGTGGTTGCCCCCACGAGGTGAAATATTTACTTGATCAATAATGGCAAACTTAAATGCATGTGTATCTCCGCATTTATTAATATGACTGTATAGGGCACTATTCATGTCTTTAACCCTAATTCTATATAAATGGTCATAAATTCATTTTCTATAATGCCTTTTGGTTTTTCCTATGTAAAATGCGAAGCATGACATGCACTTGGCCATATAAATAACATTTTTACTTTTACAATTTCCAGCTCTGAATTTGACATATGTCCTATTAACATCTTTCAACCTACATCCTTCTTTTTCTAAAATCACAGGGCATTGTTTACAAGACCCACACTTCTTTGTTGTTTTACGTATCTTAATAACCTCTGTGGACTTGGTCATTTGTTCCAGCTGTCTCTTTGTTCATACCTGTTTTATTAACAAAACTGGGATTTTCTCCTATAATTTTTCCAACAACTTCATCCACTACTAATATATTCCAATGGCTTCTAATAATGTTTTCAATATATTTGATATAGGGTGAAAAGATTAAAACACATACCCTGTTATTCATAGTGTCCTCCAACACATTAATGTTAGTTTTCATGTTTGTCATTTCTTTCCCCAATAGGGGAGGGTATTTTTTTACCCCATTCTCTACTTACATAAGCTACAACGTCATTCAATATAGAAGATGGATATCCCCCATTTGCGAACATCAACCTAATATAACCTATTTCGTTTTCCATTATTGCTAAGGTGGATGACATACGCGCTGCTTTTATACATTGTCCCTTGAATATATTTTTTAACACGTCTGGGGTGGTCGCTGGTAAATTCCAAATAGTCATTGGAAAAAGTATCCTTCCTATAAATTTCTGATTGAAATCCATCTTTAGTATGACTAATAAATGTATCCAAATATGCTATACCATCACGGTTTACTTTGTGAATGAATTTAAAAATTCACTTGTGCTGTTAATATATTCAATGAGCAAGTTAATTATCTCCATTGGCCCATTCCACAACAAAAACATATCGTCCAAGAACCTAGAATAATATGAGATGTATTTGTAATATTCACTACTAACTGATTCAAAAAGGAGGCGTAGGGATTTTACTCCTACCTTAGCATAGGCTTTTAGCTATTCCTCCTGTACTAGACATTGTTGATGCTTTTTTAGAATCTAGTTTGGGCCCTGATTCCTTGCCTCCTGCTCCCAGAAAACCTGACCGATATTACAGGGTCCCTGAGTCACAAGTTCCTTTTTAAAAATCCTATTGCAGATCCAAAGTCTATTTCACAGAGGCCCAAGGGCATTAAGGCTTCTACTGCTAAAAATCCTACCCCTTCTGATAGAGACTCCAGGGCGCTGGATAGATGGGGTAAGAAGGTTTATACTTCTGCAACCTTGGCCATTAGGGCTTTAAACTGCCAGTTTCATATGTTAAAGTATCAGCAATATTTCCCTGGACTGCTTAAACAGAAAATGATGTTGATTCCAGACTGTGTGGAAAATAAAGAATTGCAGGATTTAATGCATTCTGCTGAACAAGTTAGAAAACATACTTTGCAATGTGGTTTTGATTCTTTAGAGGCCTCTTGCAGGGCTGCTGTTACTGGCTCTGTACTCAGAAGGCATGCTTGGCTAAAGGAGCAATTCTTGCCTGATCATGTTAAAGCTAAATTGTTGGATGCTCCCTTAAATCAAGACAGCCTGTTTGGCAACAAGGCTGAGGAAGTTCTTAAAAAGATGGAAGATAAAGCTAAAGCTATGCAGAGTGTTAAAGATTTCTTACAAGTTAAGTTCAGCCTCCTAGATTTAGTAGGCACTGGCCCTCTAAGAATTGGTCCTTTCCAGCCCCTTCCAGGTCTTCTCAAGCCAAACCCAGACACAGCAAAAACCCCAGGTTTCAGTCCCAGGGGATACACAGGAATAAGCAGTGGGAGGGCTCCACTTCCAAATCAGGGAGTAATAAGACTTCCCCCTATGGTAAATGTGTCAATGACTTCCTTTTAAAATTTCCAAGCACTTATCAACTGACTGCCCCTTTGGGGGGAAAGATTGCTCTTCATGCAAAGAACTGGGAACTCTTTACCTAGGACAAATGTGTTTTAAATATAGTGTCCCAGGGATACAGATTTCACTTCCACATGTTGCCAATGGGTGGTCGGACCTACCCCCAAATCAGTGGGCAGAGGCCCAAAAACAAGTACTTTCTCTGTTAAGCATGGGGGCTATTCAACTGGTACCAGAAGAGGAAAAGGGACAAGGTTTCTACTCGAGACTTTTCCTGGTCCCCAGATAAGACAGTTCATGGCGTCCTATCCTGGACCTCTCTACTCGAAACACCTTTTTGGAGATTCCAAAATTCAAGATGCTGGCTCTTCACTTCCTATGCTAGGCAAAGATGGCAGGTTGGCAACACTAGATTTAAAAGTAGCATACCTGCACATCCCAATCAGGGAATATTGCATAAGATACCTACGCTTCAAAGCAGGCTACACGCACTATCAGTTCTCTGCACTGCCCTTTGGCTTATCTACTGCGTCCAGGGTGTTCAAAAAGTGCCTAGCTCCAGTTATTGCATTTTGCAGGTAAAGAAATATTCAAATATACCCATACCTGGACGATTGTCTAATTCAGGCAGAAAGCCAGGACATACTTTTGAATCATCTTGCCTTTGTACAAAGGGTTCGAACTTGTCTGAGGTACACCATTAACGAAAAGAAATCACACCTGCTACCATGTCAACAAATTATATTCCTGGGAGCAAGCTTGAATACAACTTCCCAGATGGCTTATCTCACGCCAGAGAAACAAATTCATTTGACAACCTACTTCAAACAAGTGGCCACAAAAACCCTGCTATCTGCAAGGCAAATACTACAAGCATTAGAGTTCATGGCCTTCTGCATTCTTCTAATTCCATATGCAAGACTGCATATGAGGAAACTACAGTGGTATCTAAAAAGCCTATGGTGTCAATATTCTCAGGATCTAGAAGCAATGATTCCTATCATACCTTGCCTTACGCCTAGAGTTCCTTTGGTGGGCAGAGGCCTGCCACCAAAATAAGGGACTACCTTTCACACCACCCCCTGCTGCCCAAACCGTAACAGATGCATCAGACTATGCATGGGGGGGCTCACCTGGCAGGGTAGTGCATTCAGGGCAAATGGAACCCAAGTCAAATGCACCTGCATATCAATCAAAAAGAAATTTTAGCTGTACAGAATGCTCTGACAGCTTTCAAGGACTACATTCTTCCAGGACAACTAATGGTAAAGATGGACAAACACCACTGTTATTTGGTACATAACAAACAGTGGGGGGGGGTACACATTCCTATCCCCTCTGCAGACTCGCCATGGCATTGTGGAACACAGCCTTGACCTCCCAAGTGCATCTTCAAGCTCAATTCCTACTAGGAAAATTAAATACACTGGCAGACTGACTAAGCAGAAACTTCATGGACCCACACGAGTGGAAACTGGAGCCAAGGATTTTCAACATGTTGACAAGCAAATGGGGGAGCCCAGATATAGACCTGTTTGCCTCTCCCCACAACTACCAGTTGGACAAATTTTGCACAAGGGCTTCCCACAAACAAGCCTGGAAAGTGGATGCTCTGTCCTTCAGCTGGAAAATCCCATCAGTCTATGCCTTCCCCCCTCTGCCTCTGCTCTCCAAAGTACTACTAAAAATCATACAAGACAAACCAAGAATGAGTTTGATTGATGCAGACTGGCCACGCCAACACTGGTACCCACTGCTGCGCAGTGTGTCACGGTTACCCCCATGGCACCTGCCTCAGACTCCTTCACTGTTGTCTCAGCAGGAGAACCAGATTCTGCACCCTCAGCTTCTAACACTGAACCTTGCAGCCTATCTAATTACATAATCTCTCCTTTACCATCCCTCAGTAAACCTGTGATGGATATCATTTTAGAGGTGAGGAGGCCTAGTACTAGAAACTCTTATGCTGAAAAATGGAAAATATTCTGTGCCTGGAACCAATCTCAAGGGATGAGCACAGCAGTGCCCAATTTATCTCAGATTTTACAATACTTAACTGAGATGCTTCACAAGGGCTTGTCTTTTTCCTCCATTAAAATCCACTCCTCAGCCATTTCCGCTTATTATAACACAGAACCTCCCCTTTCTCTCATCCACTGTTCAAGCAGTTCCTCAGAGGGGCCAAAAATTTGAGACCACCCAGGAGAGCTCCAACCCCAGCCTGGGACCTTAACTTTGTTTTGGAGAAACTCACGCTACCTCCTTTCAAGCCAGTTGCTACTGCAGGCTTAAAAATTCTTTCTTGGAAAGCAGCTTTTCTTTTAGCAATCACTTCAGCTAGAAGGGTATCTGAATTACAGGCCCTTATGGCAGTGGAGCCTTTCATAATCTTTCATGCGGACAGGGGGTGTCTCAGAACCAATCCATCCTTCTTGCCCAAGGTGGTATCCAGTGTAGCTCTTAATCAGTCCATTAATTTGCCAACCTTCTTTCCTAATCCACAGAACAAAGGGGAATGGATACTGCATTCTTTGGATGTGCACAGACAACTTAGCTTCTACTTGGACAGGACTAAACCTCAAAGGAAATCTGAACAACTGCTGGTGGCATTTGCTGCAGGGGCAGAGGGGAAGGCTATTTCAATGCAAACCATTGCTTAATGGATAGGCCATTGCATTCATTTCTGCTATGATCACCATGGAAAACCTATCCCCCAGGGGATCAGACCTCATTCCACTAGAGCTGCATCTACCTATACAGCTTTTCTCAGAGGCGTCCCTACTAGGGACATCCTAGAAGCTGCTATCTGGAGTTCTGTACATACTTTCACCAAGCATTATAATTTGCCAATTTTCTCTAAATCCAGAGCTTGCTTTGCCACTGCAGTCTTGCAGGGCCTTTTAGCTGGTCCTAATGCTATCTAAATTCCTCCTGCCACCCATAGCTTTTGGAATCTACCCATATGTAATGACTGCAACAGTGAAGCATGAAGAACATAGTACAGTTGTGTACACTTACCATAAATGTAGATGTTCAAATGTATTCACTGTTGCAGTCCTGGTTACCCTCCCTCCAGCCCCCTAATGTCTTTTGGCTACACCTCTACTTTCCTTTACTATGCTTAAAAGCCTTTTTGGTGTATTTGCTTTTTTGTTGGAGATGTGTCATTCTAATTTTATATTTAATTGCTTCCCATTAGAGGGGCTCCTGACATCTGGGGCAAGAAAAACTGATGTAATGGTGTCGGCTGCATGTTTTATACCCCTGACGTCATGGAAGAAGTGACAGCAACCGATACAGGACCCAAGACTTTGTTAATCAGGCCGATTGAGGGCTACCTGCAAGCAGCTAACCCAAATGTAATGACTGCAACATTGCATACACTCGAACATCTGCATTTATGGTAAGTGTACACAACTGCACTTTTCTGTTAGGGTAGTCATAACTTGAAGACAATATATTTTGCTTTTATTTAGAAACCCTTCTCCTTGAAGACGGGTTTCCTGGCATAATTGAGACAAAAGCTGTTTGGTCTACTTCAAATGTAATTTTTTTTTCAGGGCGGTATGTCATCTGCATGCATCTGCATGTCCACAGTTTTTTTGTATAATGAGACTTCGCATTAGAAAATTAAATGGCTTGGTTCAAACTGAATTCAGACATACTTTTGGGCACGAAGGTTCTAAGTGCCAGTCTATGCTTGTGTAAGATTTCTTACAAAGATCTGTTGCACTGAAATTTTCACTGGGTTACTTACCACAAGAAGCAAGGTTTTCTTCCATTGACATTTAATAGAAACTGTTTTTAAAGTGACTTTTTCCCCCCACACAAAAACCTAGTAAAACCTTTTTACTGATTGTAAAAAAGAAAGGAAAAAGTGTGCTCTCATTTAAAAGTACAGTATGCTCTTGTGATAGTCTGTTAAGGCATAGACTCCTAGCTTTAAAATAACTTTCCTGAACAGGAAAGAGTTACTCTGTTTTTAATGGAAGTTTATCCACCAAATGTAACATCTGCCCAGCAAAGGGAACAGCAGAAGGTGACCGTCAGTCCACGAAAGGCTCATAGGAGCATACTGTTCGGCAGCAGGAAACCTGTGAAGGGCTTGCACCTAAACCTGTCTTTTTATTCCACCCTGACTGCCCTGAAGATTTGGAAGTTGGCCAGTTGTTATATCCTTGGAAGGATGCAACCCATATAGCCAAAGTTATTCCAGCAATGATCAATAGGATGAGTATTAGCCTTCCTGTTTTCCAACAAACTAAATTTATCTGAAAACAAAAAGATGTCTACAAAAAAGAATTGTGCATGAAAAGCTTACATGAGTTGTATTTGTTTGGTTTATCCTGTTAATATCTACTGAGCATAACTGTAGCAACTTGGTTAGAATGACAGCAGAAAGATGTCCTTCCTTAGATCTCTGTTGCGGTATTCAAAACTCTTGGGTTATGTGACTGAGTAACCTGGATGTCAGGTCAGGGTACCAAAGCTAATGGCTCCATAGAGCCATATGTCTGTATGACATACTTCCACAGGCATAAGGGTACTTAAGCGAATGTATGAGCGTAAATCCGCAGATGAACTCTCCTCCAATACAATTGCAGGTCTCGTACCTATTGATCTGTTTTAAACGTGGATGTTAGTACATTTGGCTTCACTGGTTTTGTAAGTGCCCTGTTTGGGAATCTGATGTCAACTAGGAGGGGAAAGTGAGATTGCAATGGGCAGATTCCCTTCAAAGATCTCCAATCCCAGTGTCTTCTGTTTAGGCGCAGAACACAATTATAAGAATTGTACTGTCACTTAGTCCTTTGTTCCTAAGGCGTACAAGCTTGTCTTTCATCTCAACCTCTGCTTGGCGACTCAGCACCTTAAGCTACTCACTCAAGTTAAGATGATGGTCCTTCCACATCTGATACCCTGCATATTCAAAACAAAAATTTGAGGCCTAGTCCTGAAACCATTACTGCCTAGTTGGACTCTGGTGTACTCTGAGTTATCAGAACCAGTGGTATGCCCAGGTAGATCTTGTGTTGATGCCCTGTCCCCGACTCCCGCCGGAGGGCTGGGTATGGCATCTGGAGTCCGCACGTTCAGAATGACTGAAATTTACTGATTCTGGTGAGAAGAGGGCAACCCCTTTTGATTATTTCTGAAGGACTTTGTTAAAGTGGAGATACCTGGGTCACTTATTGAGGTACGTCAGGGGTTGAAACATTTGCATTTACTGAAAACTGATGTCTCACCTTAGGCAGCCAAGGTGTGGATGGATTTTTCGTAGGGCCTGTTTAAGGCTGTTGTGGCACTCAGTCCTTTGCAACATCTACCACTGCTCCTACCACTCCTCAGAAGAGACTCCTAGAATCCTTTTGTAAAGATGAAGAGGATTAATATCACTCCAATGTTCATTCATTGGCTTATTCCTCAGAGATGCATTCTCCTGGTTATGTGGCTTCTGATTCTCTCTCTCTCTCCACAGACTCTCCTATTGAAGAGTCTTCCTTTGGTGAAACCATAGTCAGTATGATGAAACATTCTGAATGGGAATTTAAGTAGGTTTCTGATGTACAAATAAGCTTTAACTTCTTGGAAGTGAGCAATTGTACTCCTGCACTTGCACCTGTACCTCCTGTTCCGGAGGCTTTCCTTGATGCTTTTGCATCCACCTCCAGTGCTCCTGACTCTCAGCCACCAGCCCTTAAAAGGTCAGAGATTTTACAAAGTACCTCAGGAATTAGAATTCCTGTACAATGTTATAGTGCATTTAAAATGTACATAAATAAGATTTGCCTGTTAGTCATGACTGAAGAATAACTCTTCAGGATGTGCAAATCATTTGTTCCATTTATTTCATCAAATGCTGGGAGACTGCCTTTACAAAGTTTTCAAATCAGTCTCACCAAGCAGCAAAAACATACAGTTTTTGTACCTATTTTTATTATTAACATGCATGCAGAATTCTGATGTTTCATATTGGTTAACAAAGAGGGTCTCGGCATTCCCTCATGCTTCTCGCTTAGTGCTGCATGTTAGCACTTAGCAACCATGTTTTCTTCTAACAATGTTTTAAAAACACAAGCCACCTGGCCTGGCAACCTGTCTTGTTCTTCCACCTTGTATTTTTCAGTACCAGTGCATGCTATCTCCCCAACATTCCTGGGAAGGTCAGAGGTCACATAAAACAATATTTCACATTGTGTTCTTTCATCTCTTCAGGAAATAACTCTGATCAGAGTAACATCCATTAACCCCTTCAGCATTTTCTTTACCTTCAGTCATCTGTTTATTCACATATAGCTTGACATTAGAATGCAGTTGTGAAACACTTAAAAACTGCAGTAAGTATCTGTGGTTTGCATAACTATGCATCTATAAGAAGTCTTTTGGCTTTTCCCGGTTAGGGATCACCACAGAGATCACCGGTCCGCTTATAATTGGCAGTGAATTTTTATGGTGTCGAGTTGCCAGCCCGGTGCCCAACCTTCATAGAAGGCAGGCACACTCGTGCAGCTACCTGCATTTCTTTTAACATTCAGTTGATCGCAGGGAGAACATGCACACTCCACACAGAAGGCATTCCAGCCCAAAACTGAACCAGAGAGCCTCTTGCTGTGAGGCGAGCGACAACGCTAACCACTGCACCACCTCGGCCGTATATCTGTGCATCTATACTACATATTTTTAACAAACGGTTATTAAACATTTTGTTTAATTCATTTGTGAAGAAACTGTCAATATGCATTTTGTGTAGAATATTCATGAGAAATACATTTTTCTCTAACAAGAACCCATTGTCAGATCCATCTGTGTTCTCAGTGTCCACAGACAAACCTTGTTAAGCTGCTACCTACTGCCAACACTATTCCATCTAATAAAAACAGTAGAGCAATGGACAGATTAGGGAAGAAAGTCTTTTACACCTTCCATTCTTTCATTTAGAGCTCTGAATTATCAAACTCAAATGACTAAATACCTGCTGTTTTGGGAAACTAAATAAATCTTTATCTACTATGGAAGAGCCAGGCAGTAGACAGGCCTTATCTATGGTGGCTCAGGCCACCAAGGCAGCTAGACGCATAATAAAATGTAGCATGATGCTGTGGAAGCTTCTTCAAGAGCAGGTTCTACAGGCTATGTGATAAGATGGTACTTGTGGTTGTGCTCCCAACCCCTTCTACAGGACATTAAGGCTAAACAACTTCATTCTCCCTTAAAGAGGGCTCTTTTGTTTGTCCCAGATGCTGTAGCTTGTCCAGAAACTTAAAAGAACAAGGTAGTCATGGACTGCAGACGGAACTTTATTATGTTTATATTCAGATACCAGAACAATTACCCTGCAAAACCCTCTTCCTTTGCTCGCAGGGAATCTAGACTTCCTCAGAAGTGCAAGAAAATGTCTAGGGAAATATTCCAAGATGACCCAGACAGAGATTCTACATCTTTGAAGCCTCCCTACCCAGATAAGTTAGCCTGACTACCCTCTGCTTGCTCCACCCCACCCCCAGAGCCAGACCTCCTATTATCCCTCAGGCTGTCCTACTCTCTCTCTCTCTCTCTCTCTCTCAAAAACGAGGAAGGTTATCGCTACAAAGTGACCTGGAAGGAAGTCCCGTCCCGTCCCCCCCCCACACACACACACTTTCAATAGCCTCAATTCTGCACCCCCACCACAGTATTCTCTGAGCTCTGTTGAAGCAGAGGACTGTAGAAACAGTCTTTCCAGAGTTTTCTAGGAAGGAGAAGAGGGGATTGGAGACCTATTCTAGATTTCTCCACCCTTAATACCTTCCTCAGAGTCCTTTCATTCTTCCTCCGAGTCCTTTCATTCAAGATGCTGTCTATGCAGATCCTCCTTACACTCATGCTCCCGCAGGCTTTCATAACATCCCTGGATCCAAAGGATGCCTATTTCCATATCCAGGTCCATCCTTCCTTCAGGAAATTTTTTATGTTTTCTTGCTTATTGTGCTTACAGTTCTCTCTTGTCTCTTGGTGTGTCTGTCAGACTGTGTTCACAGAATGCCTGGCCCCTCTTACAGCCTTCTGCAGGACCATCATTGTCATCTACAGGACCCAGGGGAATCCAAATATTCCCCTGCTTGGACTACCTGTTAATACAGGCACCATTTCAACATTTCTGGTGACTCATATGAACTTTGCCATCTCCATTCTACAGGGTCTGGGTTTCACTGTAAACCTAAAAAAATCCAGACTGACTCCAACCCAGGACCTAGTTTTTTCTGGGCTGCAGGCTAGATACTCATGCAAGATTTCCTCCCTTCAAGCAAGTGTAGAGCCTCTCCAGTTATTTTCAATCTTTTTTTTCTTTTTCAGATTTGCATAGGAAGGAAATTTCTCAGGGTGCTAGGGCTCATTGTCTCTGCTAATTTTATGGTCCCTCTCACAAAATTGCACAATAGGAGGATTCATTGTTACCTGCAGTCTCTGTCTGGTCCCTATATTCCCTTCCCCTGATTCCATTGCTACCCTACTTAAAGAAGAAATGTGTATGGTGGATATTGCTGATCAATCTCTTCCTGGGTTTGCCTTTCAAAATGCGTACTCCACTTCTGGAATTGCACAAATATGCGTCAAACAAGGCAGGGGGTGCATGGAGAGGCAACCTAAAACTGCAAGGGATATGACTGCCAAATCCAAGATCAAAGCACATCAGTCTGAAGATGATGCAGGCACTAATTCAGGCCCTACAGACAGTTTCCCAGACCTGGAACCTGGTGCTTTGAGTGTTCACAAACAGCGCAACCATCATGTGGTAAATAAACAAGCAGGTGGGCACCAAATCTCATGAACAGTGCAGACTGGCACTTTTGGTTTGGAAACAGGCCACAAAAGCAAGCCTGTCTCTCTAAGCAGTGTACATTCCTTCACAGGACAGTACCCTGGCAGACTTCCTAAACAGATCGGGGAAGATCCTCAAATGGATGCTGAACAGGAAGATCTTTGTAGATATAGTCCACAAATGGGGAAGTCCCACAGGAAGGACCATTTGCTGCCATCAGCTACAAACAACTTCCTCTGTTTTGCACCAAGATATACAGTCCACAAGTGTGGAAAACTGACGCAAGAAGAGAGGTTTCTTTATACTTTCCTTTTCCTAAGGTCTTACTAAATAGCCAAAAAGGTAAACCAAAGATCCTACTGGTGACTGTCTTTTGGCCAAGGCAGCATTTGCTCCCCCTTCTTTACTACCTATCCAAGCCATCACCACACTTTACCCCTCACTGTGGACTTGCTCACACAACAGAAAAGCTCATGGCATCATCCCTCGGACTAACATTATGGATGATAGGATTCTGATCCCTTTTAGACACCTGTTTTCTGAATACATGCTTCATGTTTTCCAGGAGACAAGGAAACCTACTTCCAGGAAATCTATAGGTAAATGGAAAAGATTCACTATCTGGTGTCACCGTCATAACCAGGACCTGCTGCTTTCATACACTCCTGATGGTCCTCGTTTGTGTGAGATATTGAAGTCTGGCTTGGCATACACCTCTGTTAATGTACACCTTTCAGCCATTTATGCTTGTTTACCCCCCCCCCAATCCCCCTTTCTTATCCAGGCTAGAGGTAAAACAGCTTCTTTAGTGTGTGCACCACCTAAAACCTCCAATGAAAGCTATTCTTTGTCCTTGAGATCTTGACTTTGTATTGGCAAAAGTCACCCTAACTCCTTTCGAGCCAGAAGCTTCTGTTTCTCTCAAATTTTGCACTTGGAAAACCATTCTTCTGGTAGCCCTCATCTCCACCGGATAAGTCTCTGAACTTCAGGCTCTTATGGCTACCCCTCCTTACCCTTTTTTTTTTAATATAAGGACAGGTCGTCTTTGAGGGCCAATCCCTCACTCATGCCTAAAGTGGTCAATGAACTGTCCCACAATCGGGCCCTTCACCGTCTTTTCTAACCCACAAAATAAGGGAGAAAGGGTCCTACCTTCTTTTGATGTGCATAAACAACTCTGGGGATAAGACAGCGGACATCCGCAAGTTGTACCACTTTGTCCTTTTCAAGAGTCCAAGTTAGGAAAGCTAGTCTCAAAACAGACCATTTCTGGTTAGATTTCTAAATCATTTTGTTGCACTCAATATGGTAGATTCTTACCCGCTCCGGCAAAGATTCAACTAGAGCTGTGGCTTCTTTAGGAGCCTTCTACAATGGGAGAGATTCTAGAGCCATCCTTGAAGCACCTACTTCGTCTTCTGTGCATACCTTTACCAAGCATTAGAGTAAATGCCTTTTCTAAATCCCAAGCAGCATTTGCCAGGTCTGTCCTGTCTGGATTACTGGATAATTCTCCAATACCTCATCCAGCCGCCCTTCTCATCTTCCCAAGCTTTGAGAATTGCCCAACAGTTTGCAATACTGCAAGAATTATCTAAGGTAGTCTTCTTCAGGATGCTATCCCTCCAGTCACTGTTTCCCCTCTTGTGACCTCAGGTGTTCTTGGTTTCTCTAGATCTGGACACCTGTCTTTATATTTCCATTCAGGATGTTTATATGTTTCTCTGTTTCTTCCTGTCATTTTTAGTTCTCTGCTTTGTCCATTGGTCTTTGCACAGTCCCATGGGTATTCACCAACTGCCTGGCTCCAGTTATAGCTTTCTGCAGGCTTAAAAGCAAACAAATAATGTGAAGTTGTTCTGTCTCGCCGTTCATTCTTACAGATTGGTTCTGAGCCGATCCTCAGCTCTGAGTCTGCCTATTATAAAGCTCGAGGTCTTCAGATAGCTCTAGGCCAAGTCCCTATCCCATGATACATCTAGAGATACCTCATCTAGTTTGCTGCTGCAATAGATCGGAGGTTCTCGCTAGCTCAGGCCAGTAAAAACCTTATTTTATTGAAAATATCTTATATTATTGATAAAAATTTCTGTATTATATCTATAGATAATTAGATAAGCTCTTACAGCTTTTTGTGTAGTTTCCTTCTCCCTTGGTGTGCCTTTTTTCTTTATCTAGTATTTAGCTCTCTTGGCTTTGTTTATTTTAGGCCTTGTTTTATCTTTATTAGTGCTTAGATTATAGTTGTGTGCTGATAGCTTGTTGGATTTAGTCTTTGAAATAATTAATCTTAGAGATTGGGTAAAAGTGTGTGTATCAGTAGTTTATATTATAGTTGTGTGCATTTATATAGTGACCTTTCATAGATTTACTCTTTAGAGTTTAGACAAATAATTTTGTGTGTGTTTGTGTGTGCGCGCGTGCCGATTTAATATTTAGCCCGTAGCTTTAAAAGGGCTCGTTTGTTATTTCTTGTTTGGGTGTGTCTACCTTTTACAGCACCGTATTGATATTGTGTATTACAGAATGGCTGATGGTAAAGACAAACACCCTACATCCGGGTTTAAAAAATGTCCTAAATGTGGGCAGAAAATGTCTGTCACTGACAGTCATATGAATTGTTTATTGTTTAGGAGCATTGCATCTCCAGGAAAGCTGCTCCATTTGTCCTCCTTTCTCTTCTAGGGTTCTCCAGGAGAAAAAGAGAAAGTTAATCGACAGAGGTTTAGTTAAACCTTCCTTCCAAGAAGCTTTGAGCGACCAGGACGGGTCCAGCAAATCCTCAGTCTTCTAAGACTTCTGTTTCCGAAGGAAAGAAATCAAAAAAGTCTTTGACATCGGTTCCACAGACCTCAGAGCCGACCGTCTTGCCCTTTCGGAGCTGGTCCCCGGTTTTGGAACCGGTATCCAAAGTGCCTTAAGTCTCCCCTCCTGCAAATCTGTACCTCCTACTATCCACTCATCTCGGTCTTCGATGAGCCTTACCGATTTGGATGTGGATTGTGTGGTGCAGAAGCATTTACAGGCACCGGCCTCTGCTAAATTCTTATCGGCTTCGGAACCGAAGACCCTTTTACCATCTACTACTCTTCCTCCTCCGAGCCATACCGGTCCTTCGGAGCCAGAGGAGTCTGAATTGATAGTTGATGCTTCGGAGCCAACGCCTGCTCCAGAGTCTTCGGCTCAGTTTACTCTGACGTCCTCTACACCGATCGAGGAATCTAAGAGCCGACACTCTGGTCAGGTCCAGGGAGGATAGCCGGACCAACTTGTCTGTTCCAACTCTGCCTCTCTGGGTTTAGGCTCGGATGAGCTCTGCTTCTACCTCTGGCTTGGATACCACTGTCCCAGTGCCGCGGGTATTGATGGTTTCCTCGGATCCGTCAGTCCCTTCTTATCAGAGCAGAAGCGTCTTCAAAGCCATGAGGAGAGTTATGTCTCCTAAGACATCTTCGACTTCAGGTCCTGCTACCTCCTCCTCTAAAGCACCTCTGTGTGCTTCTGAGTCACAGACCCTTGCCAAGCATAGAGACCCAGAGCCTCAGGAAGCCCCATTGGGTGGCCCCTGCTCTTCCGAGACTTCACCCGAAGCCCCCACTGATGAGGTTCCCAGGAAGAGAATCTGTAAGAGGAAGCATTTAGATTCCCCACAGGAGTCCCTCACATCTGATACTGACTTGGATGAATCAGAAGGGTCCCTACAGTCCTCCTCTGAGGATATCTCATTTGCTGAGATATTAGAAATCCTTAGGCAGAGGGGTGACTGGCAATCCACCAACCCCACTGAAGATGAGTCGATTCTCCTGAAGGCTTTTGTGTCTCAAACCTCCACCTGTTGGATCTCTCTGCCCTTTCATGAGTTTATGCAGCTGGTCCCACGAAGGGGGGTGGGAGTCTCCGGCCACCATGGAGCCTGTCCCCAGGGTGCCTAATAAATTTATTTCTGCCCCCCAAGACAAACCTTTTCTTACTAAGGGTGTGCCAGTTGATGCCATGGTGGTGGCGGCAGCAGCCACCAAAATGGAAATTTTAGAAACTTCCTCCTGTATCCATCCTCCTAATAGATTCTAGGATTGTGGATAAGGTATAGGACGCGCACTTAGAGTTCAGCGACTTTTGCACTGCGTTCGCTCAACTATCTAACCCATTTTACTAGACTGCAAAGAGATCTGCTAAAAGAGTTTGGAGATGCTCTTCAGGGTACAGTAGCTGCAGGAGCTTCAGATAAAGTTGCCTCCCAGCTTGCTACCCTCAACTCCATAGTAAACTCGTCCATGCGCCTCGTTTCCTATGCGGCTGATGGAGCGAGCAGGTCAGCAGGTACAGGAATTGCTCTTAGGAGACACTCCTGGATGCACTTGTGTTCCTTTGCGGAGCCCTTTGTCATCCTTCGTAAATACCCCTTTTGATGCCTCATCCCTTTTCGGGCCCAAAGTTAAGGAAACTTTGACCAGGTGTGAGCAGGAAAGAAAGACTCTGTCTGCCATCGGAGTCCGTTTTTCCACCCCTACCAGACCCTACCCCAAGGTCAAAGGGGAGGAAAGATGTGGTTCCAAAAAGCTCAACGACTTTCAGGACACGTGGTGAACCCCCCTCCAGGGGCAGAGGAAGGGGCAGTAACGGAAGATGCCGCCCTTGCGGCAGAGAGGGTTCACAAAACCAGGGTGACAGAGATCAGTTGTTTGGGAAGCCCTACCAGCGCTCCTGAAAGGAGGCCCGACTGTCCTACTCTGGGGGCAGTCAAGGGTCGCTTATCTTTGTATCCAGACGCCTGGATCAAAATAAACAACAACTGGATACAAAGTATCATTTCCAGAGGATATTTCATTCCTTTCGCCATACCTCCTCCTGGACATTCCACTCTGTTACAGGGAAGAGGCAACAATAGAGGTCCAATTGTTGCTAACAAAGAGAGTCATCCAACCAGTCCCAGCAGACCAGATAGGATCCGGAACTTACTCAAGATTCTTTTTAGTTCCAAAATAGACAGGGGACTGGAGACCTATATTGGACCTCAGCAGACTAAACAGATCTGTCAAGAAAGAGAAGTTCCGGATGGTCACGCTTCAGTCAGTGCTTCCCTTTTTTAGGGAAAGACAATTGGATGTGCTAGTTAGTTTTTCAGGATGCGTGCTACCACATAAAAATGGCCAGACCATCCAGGGATCATCTGCGCATCCAACTGGGAGCCAATCATTACCAGTTTCGAGCCCTACTCATTGGTCTCACTGCAGCCCCCAGAGTGTTCACTGAATGCATGGCAGTGGTCACCGCTTACCTGAGACGTTTAGGATTCCCGGTGTTTCTGTACATAGATGATTGGCTTCTCACTGCCGCCGCCACCAGTCATCAACTCATATACAAGCCAGGGACACCATTCTTTCACTCTGCAGTCAGCTGGGCATTACATAAAACTCAGGAAAATCTGCCTTGCTGCCGTCGCAACATACTGTGGAGACCATCACCACCACCACTCTGAGACTTCCAGCAGAAAGAGTCTTCTTTCTTCCAGTTCCAGATCTTCTGACCCACCATTCGGGTCATCTGCACCAGGCCATTCGTTCTCTCAACCTCACTGCTTGGTTGCTCCACTTCCTTCCTTAGCCAGGCTCCCTATGATTTCTAATCCCGTGCGAGAGATCATAGTAGCTTCTCTAAAGTCCTCTACCAGAAGGATTTATGCTAGTAAATGGCAACGTTTTTCCTTCTGGGCAAAGTCTAGAGACATAGATCCCTTTACTGCTCCAGTGCATTCAGTCTTGGACTTTCTAGCTGAGATTTTTCAATCGGGGTCTTCTTCCTCTACAGTTAAGGTCCAGTTGGCAGCAATCTCAAATTTTCATGTTGGCTTAGCGGATCAAAACATAATGTCTCACAAGCTTTGCAAAGCCTTTCTGAGAGGGATCTTTCTCCTGAAACCTCCAATCAAGGATCCCCCTCCGCAATGGGACTTGAATTTAATGCTGGCATCCTTGATTCTACCCCCCTTCGAACCGGCTGCTACATGCTCATTAAAACTTCTTTCCTGGAAGACAATTTTTCTGGTTGCTGTTACTTCAGCCAGGAGGGTGTCTGAACTACAGGCTCTCTGTGTCCGTTCCCCATACTTGGTTTTTCACAAAGATAGGGTATCTTTAAGAACTAATCCATCTTTTTTGCCCAAGGTTGCTTCCCAGACGAATATTAACCAATCTATTGATTTGCCAGTCTTTTTCCCTAATTATTCTGACAAAGCTGAACAAAAACTTCATTGTTTGGATGTCCATCGTCAACTCTGATATTACTTGGACAGAATTAAACAATTCAAAAAATCTGATCAACTGTTTCTTTCTTACTCAGAAAACAGGAAAGGTATTCCGGTCTCCAAGGTGACCTTATCCAGATGGCGGTCTTCTATCATTTCTTATGTTTATCTTCTTAGGGGCAAGCAACTGCCCTCGAAACCAAAAGCACATTCTACCAGGCGTCTAGCCACTTCCACAGCATTTCAGGATAGGCTGCCTATTGACACCATTTGTGCGGCAGCCACTTGGGCCACTCCTCACACCTTTGTCTCTCATTACAAATTGGACTTGGCCTCCAGGGACAGGGCTAGGTTTGGTTCCACGGTTCTCAAGAGTCTGTTCCATTGAGCCACCCAGGATAGAGGTGCTAGGGACACGGTCCCATCCAGCAAGAATGAAGGCGAGTTTGACAACTTAACATTTAGAAGTTATGTACCTACCATAATGTTCCATGTTAGTTGTCTTCTCTCGCCTTCTTTCTTGCGTCCCTCCCTCCTTTCCCCTAGCCTGGACATACCTTGAAGTTGTACTCTTCTCTGGGTATGGTTCATTCTTTCCATGGGCTCCCAGTAGGAAGTGTCTATACTCTCTAGTGGGTTTTTTTTTTTTTTGGTTTCTCTTCTTCCTTTCTGGGAAGAAGGTTACTGGCAGGGTTTTTTCATAGCTACCAAACGAGATCTGGGGTAGTCACGCCTTGCATCATGGGATATAGGGTTGCCTCGAGCTGGTAAAATTAGCTCTCGAGCTTATCAAGTGCCGAGTCGGAGCCGAGGATCGGCTCCGAACCCATCCAGCAAGAAAGAAGGCGAGAGAAGACAACTAACATGGAACGTTATGGTAGGTACATAACTTCTAATTTCCCAGGGATACAGATTCCACTTCCACACTTAACCAACCCCCAAACGGTTGGCCAGATCTACCCCCAAATCAGTGGGCAGTGGCTCAAAAGCAAGTTCTCTCTCTCAAGTATAAGGGCTATTCAAACTGCCCCAGAAGAGGAAAAGGGACATGGTTTCTACTCAAGACTTTTTCTGGTGCCCAGAAAAGACAACTCCTGGCGTCCCATCTTGGAGATCTCTATCCTAAACACTTTTTTTGGTGATCCCAAAATTCAAGATGCTAACTCTCCACCAGTTGCTTCCTATGCTAGGCAAGGATGCCTGGTTGGCAACACTGGATTCAAAGGAAGCCTACCTGCACATCCCAATCAGGGAATCTTGCAGAAGCTACCTACGCGTCAAAGCAGGCTTCATGCACTTTCAGTTCTCTGCACTGCCCTTTGGCTTATCTACTGCACCCAGGGTATTCACAAAGTGCCTAGCTCCAGTCACTGCATTTTGCAGGCAAAGAAATATTCAGATATACCCATACCTGGACGATTGTCTAATTCAGGCAGAAAGCCAAGACATATTTTTGAATCATCTGGCATTTGTACAAAAAGTGCTAACTTTTCTGGGGTACACCATAAACGAAAAGAAATCACATCTAGTACCCTGTCATCAAATTGTATTCCTGGGAGCAAGCTTGAACACAACTTCCCAGATGGCTTTCCTCACGCCAGAGAAACAAGTTCCATTTAACAGCTTACTTCAAACTAATGGCCACAAAGACCCTGCTATCTGCAAGACAAACACTACAAGCCTTGGGGTTCATGGCCTCCTGCATTCTCCTAATTCCATATGCAAAACTGCATATGAGGAAACTACAATGGTATCTAAAAAGCCTATGGTGTCAATATTCTCAGGATCTAGAAGCAATGATTCCCATCATGCCTTGCCTACAGTTAGAGTTCCTTTGGTGGGCAGAGGCCTGCTACCAAAACAAGGGACTGCCATTCACTCTACCCCCTGCCGCCCAAACCCTAGCAGACACATCCGACTATGCATGGGGGGCTCACCTGGCAGGGAGGTGCATTCAGGGCAAATGGAACCCAAGTCAAATGCACCTGCATATCAATCAAAAAGAAATGTTAGCTGTACAGAGTGCTCTGACAGCCTTCAAGGACAGTATTATTATAGGACAGTTAATGGTAAAGACGGACAGCACCACTGTTATGTGGTACATAAAAAAGCGGAGGAGAACCCACTCATACCCCCCTCTGCAGACTATCCATGGCTCTGTGGAACACAGCCTTGAGCTACCAAGTGCACCTACAGGCTCAATTCCTGCCAGTAAAGCTAAATACACTGGCAGACAATCTAAGCAGAAATCTCATGGACCCACACAAGTGGAAACTGGAACCAAAGACAGTCAACATGTTGATAAACAAATGTGGGAGCCCAGAGATAGACCTGTTTGCCTCCCCTCAGAACTACCAATTGGACAAATTCTGCACAAGGACTCCCCACAAACAAGATTGGAAAGAGGATGCCCTGTCCTTCACCTGGAAAAATCTATCAGTGTATGCCTTTCCTCCTCTGCCTCTTCTCTCCAAAAAACGGGACAAACCAAGGACAATACTGATTGCACCAGACTGACCACGCCAACATTGGTATCCCCTCTTGTGCAGTGCATCACTGCTGTCACCATGGCATCTGCCTCAGACCCCTACCCTGCTGTCCCAGCAGAAGGGCCAGATTCTGCACCCTCAACTTTAAACCCTGAACCTGGCAGCCTGGCTAATTACCTGATCTCTCCGTTACCATCCCTCAGTAAACAAGTGTTGGATGTCCTTCTGGAGGAAAGGAGGCCTAGTACTAGAAAATCTTATGCTGAAAAATAGAAAAGGTCCTGTTCCTGGAACCAAATTCAGGGGATGATCATAGCAGCACCCAATTTACCTCCGATTCTTCAATACTTAACTGAGATGCTTCACAAGGGCCTTTATTTTTCCTCCATCGAAATTCATGCCTCAGCCATTTCAGCTCACTACAACACAGAACCACCCTTCCTCTCTCATCCACTGCTCAAGCAGTTCCTCAGAGGGACCAAAAATTTAAAACCACCCAGGAGAGCCCCTGCTCCAGCCTGGGACCTTAACTTTGTATTGGAAAAAACTTACTTTACCTCCATTTGAGCCAGCTGCAAATGCAGAGTTGAAATTCCTTTCTTGAAAGACAGCTTTCCTTTTAGCCATCACTTCAGCAAGAAGGGTGTCTGAATTACAGGCCCTTATGGCAGTGGATACTTTCATCATCTTTCATGCGGACAAGGTTTCCCTTAGGACCAGTCACTCCTTCATGCCCAAGGTAGTATCCAGTGTGGCTCTTAATCACTCCATTCATTTGCCAACCTTCTTTCCTAATCCACAGAACAAAGGGGAACGGATGCTGCACTCCTTAGATGTGCACAGACAACTGAGATTTTACTTGGACAGGACTAAATCTCTCAGGAAATCTGAAAAGCTGCTGGTGGCATTTGCTGCAGGGGCAGAGGGGGAAGGCCATTTCAAAGCAAACCATTTCTAAATGGATAGGCCATTGCATTAATTTCTGCTATAAGCACCATGGGAAACCCAGGGAATAAGACCAC
Organism: Protopterus annectens; assembly: GCF_019279795.1. Lineage (NCBI taxonomy): Eukaryota > Metazoa > Chordata > Ceratodontiformes > Protopteridae > Protopterus > Protopterus annectens. The sequence continues at coordinate 308,459,663 of NC_056743.1, read as the reverse complement.
ACTCAACCAGGGCTGTATCTACCTCTACAGCCTTTCTCAGAGGTGTCCCTACCATGGACATCCTAGAAGCTGCTACCTGGAGTTCTGTACTTATTTTCACCAAGCATTACCATTTACCAGTTTTTTCTAAATCCGGAGCTGGTTTTGCCACTGCAGTTTTGCAGGGCCTTATAGCTGGTCCTAATGCTATCTAAATTCCTTCTCCAATCCTTAGCTTTGGGAATCTCCCCAAATGTGATAACTGCAACAGTGAAACACGAAGAACATAGTACAGTTGTGTACACTTAGCATAAATGTAGATGTTCGAGTGTATTCACTGTTGCAGTCCTGGTTACACTCCCTCCAGCTCCCTGACTTCTTTTGGCTATACCTCTACTCCTTTCTACTATGCTTAAAAGCTTTTTGGTGTATTTGCTTTTTTGTTGGAGGTATAACCTTGTATATATATTTAATTGCTCCCCATTAGGGGGGGTACCTGACATCTGGGGCAAGAAAAACTGATGTAATGGCATTGGCTGCATGCTTTATACCCCTGACTACCTGACGTCATGGAAGATGAGACCGCAACTGACGCTGGACCCAAGACTTTCATAATCAGGCCGACTGAGGGCTACTGCAAGCAGATAACCTGAATGTGTTGACTGCAATAGTGAATGCACTCTAACATCTACATTTATGGTAAGTGTACACAACTGTACTTTTCCTAACTCCCTTGTCTCAAACTTGAGCTTTATTGTTGATTCAGCACATATCTCTCAACCAAGGTGTCCCTTTCCAGCCTCCTGCTCCATCTCAGGAATTATTTACAAACACTTCAGATCAGGATTGGGGGGCTGCTTTCAGCAGTCTGAAGGTTCAGAGTCTCTAGCCCCCTCAGTGTCTGGATCACACCAACATAAAGGATGCAGGCACTTATTGCTCTCCAGGCCTTCCATTCTCTCTTGTCCCCAGGCCCTTTAAGGGTCTGTACAGGTAATACCACAGTCATGTGATGCATAACCAGCAGGGGGGGGCACAAGGTCTTATCTTCTCTGTAGACTAGTCCTTCAGGCCTGAGATCTAGCTATTAAACAGATTTCTCTTCTGGCAGTTTACATTCCTTTGGAACAAAACCTGGTTGCTGGACTCTCTGAGCAGGTCTAGGGTGCAACCTCACGAATGGATGCTTCACAGAAAAGTGTTTCTGGATGTAATTCGCCAGTGGGATATTCCTCAAGTGGATCTGTTTTCCTCTCCTCTGAACAGACAGCTTCCTTACTTTTGTTCCAGAGCCCCGAGTCCTTTGGCTATGAAGATGGGCACCATGTCTTGTTCCATTAAGGGGGTGTTCCTATATGCTTCCCCCCCCCCTTCCTCCTTTTCATAGGGTTCTACACAAGATCAAGCAGGAGACTCCAAAAATCTTGCTGGTGGACTCCCTGTTGGCCCAACTAGCACTGGTTCTCCCTCCTCTTTCATCTGGCCAGGTGTAATCGTCATTAGATGTCCTTCAAGAATGCAACTGCAGTCATAACATATGGGTTGTCCTGCCTCAGGCAGCCCTTGGTCGGCCGAATTAAAAAGTCTGGGTCCGGTGTCGGCTGGTGTCGCCTCCTCTCCGACGTCAGAGCGGCTAGAGTATAAAGGCATCGGCTGACGCCATCTTCTTCAGTCTTTCTTGCCGCGGTGCCCGAAGCAGAAGCAGTTCGCAAGTGCCGGTCGGTCAGCTCCTGTGTTTTCAGTACCGAAGTCATCTAAAAGCTAAGTACCCTGTTGGGGAACATTTTTTCTTGCCTCAGCCGATGTCAGAACAAATTGAGAAAGTTAATAATTGTTTGTCTTGTGGTAAACAAATACCTCATAAGGACTTCCATTCTCTTTGCCTGCCTTGCCTGGGTCCAGACCACGGCGTTTTAGCCTGTGCTGCCTGTGCTTGCTTTAATAAGCGCACTCTCAGGCGCCGGGCAGAATTTGCCGAAGACTTTTTCAGTGATTCCTTTGCTTATATCATGCCGTCAGATCAACCGCCAACTCAATCTTCCAAAAAACATAAGGACTGGGACCGACATCCTCGGCCCGCGTCTTCCACCGATACTCCTCCAAAACCCTCCGCGAGTGCTTCGGTCCGTTCGGAAACGGTAATCCAACCGCTCCAGGCCGACGACACAGCGGTAACTCGTCCTTCGGTCTCGGAGTCCAATCCGGTGCCGGTTGTTGACTTTCCTCCAGAAACAGAGGTTCTGGATCTACCCGACACCATTCCGGTGGACAAGGTTACATCAGCACGTGGGGCAGCTAGGCCTCCTGTATCCATGTCCATCAAGGCCTTTGCATGTGCTAAGGCCGCCAGCCAGGTCAAGGCCCATCCTAAACCTACTGCTCAGGCCCCTTCTGATAAACAGATCATGTCTCTTGCTGCAGATCTAATTTCCCTTATTAGGAGGTCTCAGCCTCATCCAGACAGAGGTTCTCAGCCACCTGCAGAGAAAAGGCCCAGAACTGAGCAGGCCGACAACCTCTCTTCAGATGAAGCCTCTGGGGATTCTGAGCATTCTGATACCCAAGAAGAATCCTTCCAGGCCTATGAGGACTCTGATACCGAGGAATCAATTCCCTCTGCCTCTCCTCCAGAGGATTTTTCGTTCGGTGAAGTCCTACACTCCATGAGGGAGCATTTTAAATGGCAGGGCCAGGAATTCTCTGACTCCAGGAAAAGGCTACGTACCTTCCTCAAGCTTCCCCAGCACAAGCCTTTAGCTATTCCTCCAGTTATGGATGTCCTGGATGATGTTTTCTCCGACTCCAGTGCTAACCCTGATTCTCTCCCTCCTGCTCCTGTCAAGCCTGACAGATATTATAGGGTCCCTGACACACACAAGCATCTCTTTAAGGCCCATTCTGTGGATCTAGAAACAATTTCACACGGCCCCAAGGGAGTGGCTACTTCCTCTGCCAAGAATCCACTGCCAGCGGATAGGGAAGCTAGATCCCTGGAGAGATGGGGTAAAAAAGTTTATACCTCCACCACCCTGGCTATGAGGTCACTTAACTGCCTTTTTCATATGTTTCAGTACCAGGATTTTTTACTGGATGACTTGCAGAAAAAACTAGTCTCCCCTGAGTCTACTGATTGTAAGGCTTTGCAGGATCTAGTACATAACACTCAGCAGGTTAACAACCATTTTCTTCAGTGTGGTTATGATGCATTGGAGGCTTCATGTAGGGCAGCTATGACTTGGGCTGTGATACTTAGACATGCTTGGTTAAAAGAACAGCCTCTACCAGACCATGTTAAAGTAAAGTTACTTGATGCACCTTTAGAAAAACAGAAGCTTTTTGGTGCTAATGCACAAGATGTGTTGAAGTCCATTGAGGAAAAAGCTAAATCAGTACAGACAGTCAAAGATTTCCTCCAGGTTCAGCCTCCCAGATTCAGCAGGAATTGGCCTTCAAAGAATTGGTCCTTTCCAGACACTGACAAGTTTCAAAGGGGAAAAAACAGGCGTGGCCGAGGTAGAGGGCAATACCGAGGCTCCTACAGGGGCCGCCAGTGGCAACCACCAAATCAGAGAAGTGGCACAGGCAGCACAGCTGCACCACAAGTACAACCAAAATGACTTGACTTTCATACCGCCTACAAAGGCTCAAAGAGAAGCACCCTTGGGCGGAAAATTATCCTTATTCTCAAAAAACTGGCATATCTTAACCAAGGACAACTGGATTCTGGATTTAATAGACAAAGGTTACAGATTCCACTTCCATACTTTACCAATAAGACAAGGCATGCCAAACCTGCCACATCATCAAAGGGCAGAGGCACTCATTCAAGTTTCAAAGCTGTTAAGCATAAACGCACTAGAAAAGGTTCCTCCTCAGGAACAAGGCCAGGGATTTTATTCAAGACTGTTCCTTGTTCCAAGAAAGGAAAACAAATGGAGACCTATACTGGACTTGTCTACTCTAAATACTTATCTCATTGTGCCAAAATTCAAAATGCTGACGTTGCAGCAACTCCTTCCCATGCTGGGCAAGAGGTCTTGGCTGGTCACTCTGGACCTCAAGGAGGCATACCTGCATGTCCCAATCAGACAAAGCTGCAGAAGATACCTCAGATTTCTTGCAGGGACAGAGCATTATCAATTCTCAGCATTGCCGTTTGGCTTATCTACTGCGCCCAGAGTGTTCACGAAATGCCTGGCATCAGTAGTGGCACACTGCAGACTCCAGGGGATTCAAATATACCCCTACCTGGACGACTGCCTCATACAAGCAGACAACAAACAAACCTTGATTGCAAACTTGGACTATGTCATTCAATTACTACAGGCCTTGGGATACACGGTCAACATTCAGAAGTCAAGACTCCTGCCATCCCAACAAATTATTTTCCTAGGAGCCAAGCTGGACACACAAGCACAAATGGCTTATCTCACAGAGGAAAAACAACAGCAGTTACCAGAATACTTCAAAGGCCTAGCAAAGTTCTCCCAGCTGACTGCAAGGAAAATCCTGCAGGCCCTGGGGTTCATGGCATCTTGCATTCTTTTGATACCTTTGGCAAGACTTCATATGAGAAAGCTGCAATGGTACTTAAAAAAACTTATGGTCCCAACACAGCCAAAGACTAGAGGACGTAATCCCACTCATTCCATGTCTGCAAAGAGAATTTCTGTGGTGGGCTCAAGCAATTCAGTTAAACAAAGGCATGTCTTTCAACAAACCTCAAGCAGGTCAAATGATTACAACAGATGCCTCAGACCATGGATGGGGGGCGCACATGGAAGGCAGATGCATTCAAGGTCAATGGACACCAAGGGAAAGGCATCTGCACATAAACCAAAAAGAGATGTTGGCAGTGATGCATGCAATCGAGAATTTCGAGAAATCACTTCAACAAGGACATTTTTTAATAAGGACAGACAACACCACTGTGATGTGGTATATAAACAAGCAGGGAGGCACTCATTCTTATCCCCTCTGCAGACCTAACCATGATTCTCTGGGAAAAATCCCTAAGTCTGAAGATACATTTGCAATCCCAGTTTGTGCCAGGCAAGGACAATGTTCTGGCGGACAAGCTGAGCAGGAATTTCTTGGATCCACACGAATGGATGCTGCATCCTCACATTTTCTCACAAATAACAAGGACATGGGGAAGACCAGACATAGATCTCTTTGCTTCTCACATGAATCATCACCTGGAAAAGTTCTGTACAAGGACCCACCATCCTCTAGCCTGGAAAACAGATGCTGTCTCCTTCAGCTGGAATTCCCTAACAATTTATGCATTCCCTCCTCTTCCACTGCTGACCAAGGTGATACTGAAGATCAAAGCAGAACAACCAACAGGCATTTTGATAGCTCCAGACTGGCCAAGGCAGCACTGGTACCCATTGCTGTTGAGCATAACTCGGACCAAGCCATGGCCTCTGCCCCTATGGCCTCTGCTTCTAACACAGCACAATTACAGGACTGTTCATCAAAACCTGAAAACATTGCATCTGACAGCCTGGAGGTTACCATAACTCCTTCCGATATCTCTCTTTCCAAAAAAGTTCAAGAGATCTTACTGGAAGCATGCAGACCTTCCACCAGAAAAACCTATACAGCCAAGTGGAAGAGATTCAGCATCTGGAATGCTAACAGGGGTCAGGATACAACAGTCTTGAATATACCTCAGATATTGGAATACTTGGCAGAAATGTTTCATACTGGTCTCTCATATTCTTCCATAAAGATTCATGCCTCAGCAATCTCAGCAAAATACAACTGTGATCCACCTGTGTTTTCACATCCTTTGCTAAGACAGTTCCTAAGAGGGATAAAGAATATCAAACCCCCCAGGAAACCACCAGTACCTGCATAGGACCTCAATTTAGTCTTGGAAAAATTAACTCTTCCTCCCTTTGAACCAGCAGCAACTTCAGAAATGCAATTTCTCTCATGGAAAACGTTTTTTCTATTGGCTGTCACATCAGCAAGAAGAGTCTCGGAGATACAGGCACTCATGGCAGTACTTCCTTTTCTCATTTTTCATCAGGACAGAGTCTCTCTAAGAACCAGTCCTTCATTCATGCCAAAAGTAATTTCCAGGGTGTGTCTAAATCAAGCCATTCACCTGCCTACTTTCTTCCCCAGTCCTCAAAACCGGGGGGAAGCACTGCTGCATACTTTGGACATACATAGACAACTACACTACTACTTGGACAGAACTAAGGCCACCAGAAAGTCTGACCAACTGTTTGTAGCCTATGCTGCTGGAGTACAAGGAAAAGCAATCTCCAAACAAACAATTTCCAAATGGATTGGACACTGCATCAGATTCTGCTATTCTTTTCATGGAAAAGGTGTGCCAGCCAATATTAGGCCACACTCCACCAGAACTATAGCCACATCCACAGCTTTCCTAAGAGGAGTGGCTACAAAGGACATTCTAGAGGCTGCTACATGGAGCTCCGTGCATACATTTACCAAGCATTATAACCTGCCTTTATACTCCAGATCCCGAGCAGGCTTTGCTTCGGCAGTCCTGCAGGGCATTTTAGCTACACCATCACTTTCTTAGTACCAACCACCCCCAGTTTGGCTTTGGTATTCAACCCATATGTTATGACTGCAGTTGCATTCTTGAAGGACATAGTACAGTTTTGTACCTACCATAAATGTAGATGTCCGATAGATATGCAACTGCAGTCGGATTTTCCCTCCCTCCTACCCCTCTGCAACCTTTTTTATGGGTCCACTACCCCTATTCCTATCAGCTGGGGGTACCTCCTATGGTGTATCTGTTTTACTGTTGTGCATGTCTGGAATTGTTTATCCATTCACAAAATTTAGCCTTCCTAGGAGGGCACCTGGCATCGGGGCAAGAAACACTGAAGAAGATGGCGTCGACCGATGCCTTTATACTCCAGCCGCTCTGACGTCGGAGAGGAGGCGACACCAGCCGACGCCGGACCCAGACTTTGGAATTCGGCCGACCGAGGGCTGCCTGAGGAAGGACAACCCATATGTTATGACTGCAGTTGCATATCTATCGAGCATCTACATTTATGGTAGGTACAAAACTGTACTTTATCTCATCAAATGGCTGTTCTCACACAAGACAAGGAGGTCTGTCCTTCACCCTCACTTCAGTTGACACTGGGTGGTACGGTTTTAAACCCTTTTGACATCAGATCTGAAGTTGTCTTCATTTGCTCTTCAAGCTGTGGGACACGGATCTGAGACAAATCCAACTCTGTCGCATTTCTCCAGCATTGGATCTGAGCTCCAAGCTCCTCTTCTATCTATAATGCCCCTGTCTCCTTCTTCCCTTCAGATCTCGTTTGCCGCGCTTGTTGCAAGCATTGTGGTCTGCTGCTCCAGGTTTTTCTTTGTGTAAGCGAGTTAAATCCTCCTGTCTAAAATCCTTTACCTACCCCTACTCTTTTGCATTCAGGCATCTGTTAAAAAAAAAAAAAAAATCTCTTTACTCTCGCTTTCTTTCTCTGATCTCTGTGTGTCTGTATGTTTCCTGTCTGGGCTCTCTCACTAAAAATGTCAGACACCCAAACCAGACTTTTGTAAATGCACTGTGTGGCTATAATCTTTCCCTAGCTGATGGCCACACGGTGTGTGTTTGCATAGGGGTTCCTCACCTCGATTCCTCCTGTTCGATCTGTCCAGGGTTTTATTCCCCCCGCATTGATCGACAGAAGGAATAAACTTTTATACTCAAGGGCCTTCTTCCTCCACCTACTACGGAGGCCCAGACTACCCCTTCTGCTTCTACTTCTGTCTCTGCCCCGAGAAGCACAAGCACTGAGACAGGCTGAGGAAGCGGTCCCCCAACTGCTCTTCCTCAGCTGAAACACACCAGCTAAGCTCCATTCGGCTCCTAGCACTGGTTCTCCCCGACTCCTTTTTCCTTGTTTCTCCCTGGAGCCTTGGAGCCATTTCCCAGTATCGGCATCACCTCATTGCCTCTCTAGGTCGTTGTTGATGGTCTCTTCCTTCAGATCCACCCGCAACCTTTCCAAAGCTGAGGTGGACAGGATGATGCAGAGATTCATTTGCACTCCGATATAGATGAGTCTTGCCTGCCCCTTCTCCCAACGAAGCAGGGGGGGGGGCATGCAGTCCACCTTCATCCTGATCACTCCTCCTCTGATTCTACCCCTGGTTTGAGTCCTCTGGTCTGAGGACCCTTGGCGCAGATGGTACCTCCACACCGACCGTTGTCTTGAGCCGGTCGGCTGTCGGAGCCTTGGCCTCTGAGCCAGATCCGATGGGGTGATTTCAGCTCTGAGATTTTCATAGCAGAGTCTTGGAATTTAAGTCTTGGTGCCTGGAGGTTTGGCTCTGGCTCCCCTGTTGAGCCAGAGGATTATGGACCTGATCATAGCCCCAGCTCAGGGGCTTCATTCTCCTTCTGCCTTTGACATGGTGGAGAGGGTTCTCTTGATCCCATCGAGACCCTTGACGATTTCATCCTCTGAATCTGTCCTGGCTCCCTCTGTCTCTGTTCCAGATTCTACCATCCTGCCTCTCCTCTCCATCCCAGGGAGCTCCCACACAAGAACAGCTGGATGTTTTCAAGTCCTCCCCATAATCAACCCCCCCCCCCAGGAGTTTCCTCAAAAACACAGGTGTAAAAGGAGGCACTGTGACTCCCCGCTGGAGTCTCTCGCAGAGGACACCAACGTGGAGGAACGGGAGGGTTCCCCCGCTCACCCCCAGAGGATGTCTCGTTTGGAGACATCATGGAGATCCTGCGGCAGTGTGGGGGTTGGTCTGTCCAAAAACCCAACTCTGAGTCTGTATTCCTGGAGGCGTTTGGCAGAGGACCCTCTACATCCTGCATATCCCCTTCCGCAGATGATCTGATGGATCTTGTTACATTTTGGGCATGAAGAAGCCTGACACAGTGGAGCCCATCCTCAAGCATCCTGATAAGGTCCTCAGTGCCCCTACCAGTTGACCACACTGGTCAAAGGGACCACCTGTCAATGCCATGGTGGAGGTGGACACCAAAGAGGAGCACACACAGGAGAGCTCCACCGTCCACCTGCCGGAACGAGAGTCTAGGACCTTGAACCATTTTGGGAAGTGGGCCTAGGCGTCAGCAACGTTTTCTGTACATGCGCTGAACTACATGGCATACATTATTAGGCTTCAGCGAGACCTAATGAAGGAGGTCGCTGAATCTACGCCAAGGTCCATGTTGGCGGAGGATAGGAAGATTTTCTCCTCTCGAATGGCCACCCTCACCTCCATTGCCAATATCTCTGTGGCTTCTTTTCATGCTACTGAGGGCGCCGCCAGAGCAGGCATTGCTATCAGGTGTCACGCCTGGCTCTGAGTTTGTGCATTCTTGGAGCCCTTCAAGGCATCATTTACAAATGGCAACCAGAAAGACCTCTGCATAGACTGCTAGTGCATAGGTCCAAAAACACCCATAAGTGGAAACAAAAAAAGGACCAGCTCTACAGGAGAAGGAAGCAGACTTTTATTCAAAAGTTACAAAACAGCCACATACCGGTTTCGGCCCAAAACCTTTGTCAGTATACAAACGGGCAGTAAAAAAGAAAGCTTATATAGCATAATATAATAAATTATCCAATCACTATATCCCATGTTTAAAAGTGAGCTTGATGCATTTTTCGGCCTGGCAGTTGGTGAGGGTATTATTATTGACAAAGTCTCATTTCATTTAAAGGTTAAAGATCCATTGCCTCAAATCCTTTATTTGCTTCCGAAAATTCATAAACATGCCACACAGCCACCTGAAAGACCCATTGTTGCTGGTAATGGTTCCCTTACGGAACCATTGTCGGAATTCCTTACTAGAGATCTTCAACCATTACTGGTACATGTTGGGTCTCGGATAAAAGATACTACTGAGTTTTTGAATGCTATTTCTGATGCTCATTTGGATGATGGCTGGTTCATGTGTACACTAGATGTGATCTCTTTATATACAAATATTCCCCATTGGGTTGGCTTAAGTGCTCTCGAATACTGGTTAGAAAAAACATCTTTATATAGTCCTGGATTTAACACATTTCTTTGTTTAATGGAGCATATTTTCACTAAGAATGTGTTTTATTTTAAGAACATTTGTCGTTTACAGCTCAAGGGCACTGCAATGGGGGCATCTTTTGCCCCCATTTATGCCGATCTTTTTATGGGGTACTTAGAGCAAATGATTATTTATGACAATAGTCATAATGTTTTTTTTGGAAGAAATTGATATTTGGATTAGGTTTTTAGACGGTCAGTGTGGAAATCTGATGCCGAATATCTGTATGAATTTGTTGAATATCTTAATGAAAACAAATGGGGCATCCAGTTCACCTTAAATTTTGATTGGCAGTCCATCTCCTTTTTGGATGTGTTGGTAAGTAAGCAATCAGATGGTGCACTATCCTTCACCCTTTATCGTAAACCTTTTCATTCCAATAATCTTTTGCATGCAACCAGCTGTCATCCACCTCACATCATTCATAACATTCTGAAGTCTCAGTATATGAGAATCCGTAGGATTTGTTCCAGTAATGTGGATTTTGTTAAGCAAAATGAAGAATTAAATCCGAGATTTGTACAATGTGGTTATAATGTATCATGTTTGTTTCAGACTAGTAATCAGGTCAAACAAATGGATAGAGGGGAATTGTTGAAATATAAGGGTTATGATCAACCAAAATGTCATCCTATTTGATTTATCACCAATTTTGGTAGGAACACACAGGTATTTATGGATCTTATACAAAGCCAGTGGGTATCTTGTTATCGGATGAACGCCTGAATACATATTTGTGGAACAGGTGTCATTTTTCTTTTTGGAAAGGTAAAACCATGGGTGGTTATTTTAACCATTACAAGCATAGTCAACCAATTTTAGCATCCAAACAAGTTACCATTGAAGGGGATAAAGTAGTGGGTTGTTTTTCTTGTGGACACTGTTCATTTTGTAAACATTTAGTTCAAACTAAAGAGTTTTCATCTAAAAATACACCAGGTATATTTATTATCAATGTGTTTGGTAATTGCAACACGGCTTGGGTAATTTACTTAGTAATGTGTACTTCCTTTTATATAGGACAGACATCTAGACCTATTAAGTTTTGGATGTCTGAACATTTTAGTAGTATTAGAAATAAAAATCCTAATAACGCGTTATGTAAACACACTTTAAAAACATTCCTCTGCCCAGTTTAGGTTCATTATTATTGATAGGGTTTGGGAGGATAGAAGTTGTAAATCATTTTGGAAAAACATTTTGAATAAGAAAGAAAAGACATGGATAGTCAGACTAGGGAGCTTGTTTTTACCTGGTTTGAATGAGTGCTTTTAATTGGGCTATGGTGATTGGATAATTAATTATATTATGCTATATAAGCTTTCTTTTTTACAGCCTGTTTGTACATTGGCAAAGTCTTTGGGCCAAAACTGGTCTGTGGCTGTTTTGTGACTTTTGAATAAAATTCTGGTTCCTTCTCCTGTAGGTGCTGGTCCTTTTTTGTTTCTATCATTTACAAATGCCCCATACAATGATTCCATGCTCTTTGGAAAGACGGTACGCGACACCCTGGTCCAGAGCGAGGAGGACGGGAAGACCATCTGCTGTCGGAATCCGCTTCTCAACCCCTCAAGATTCTTGTCCAGGAATCAGCGAGTGGCGAAGATATGGTTCCGTAAGTCTCAGGGTTATTCCCAAAACACTTGGGACTCGCCTTCCCCCAGAGGTAGAGGGGGATTCAACAGAAGCCGCCCTCACGGTAGGGGGGGCGGTCTAAGGAACCAAAGGTCTCTGGATTCGTTCTCGGGCAGGCCCGCGCAGCTGCCCTGAAGGGTTGCCCAGCTGCTAGTCTCTGGAGGCAGTTAGGGGTCGACTCTCGCTACACCCAACAGCCTGGGAGTCTATCACAGACTGTCAATGGGTGTTGCAAATCATATCCAGACGATATTCTATCCCCTTCCTTCGGACGTTGCACTTGTGCAAGGGGAGGCAGCAGCACAGGAAATTTCCAAGGTGCTAGAAAAACAAGTCATCCAGCCCATCCCCCCAGACTAGTCCAGATTAGGCATCTATTCCGGGTTCTTTTTATTGCCAAAGAAAATGGGGGACTCTAGGCCAATTCTGGATCTCTCTACCCTGAACCTGTCAGTTGTCACGGCGTAATTCTGGATGGTCACACTCCAGTCTATCCTGCCCTTCCTGCAGGAGAACTGGATATGCTCAATAGACCATCAAGACGCGTACTATCACATCAAAATGGACAGACCCTCTGAGGTTTCTCCGCTTTCGGCTGGGGGCCAATCATTACCAATTCTGAGCGCTACCCTTTGGTCTCACCATAGCCCCGAAGGTGTTCATCAAATTGATGGCAGTGGTGGCAGCTCACCTGCGGCTGCAGGGCTTCCAGGTCTTCCCCTGCCTGAACGATTGGCTCCTTTCTGCCACCCTCCAGGCATAGATTCTACCAAGCCAGGGATATACGTATCCAAAATGCCCACCAGTTGGGCATCACCATAAATCTCAACAAATCCCTGTTAGAACCTGTTCAAGTTCTGGACTTCATTGGAACCAGGTTGGACTCCATTAAGACCAAGGTTTTCCTGACACTCCATAGACTTCAGTCCCTCAAGCTTTGTGTCTTGCACATTCTTCAAGTTCCATCTCCTCCAGTGGAGTTTGTTTTAAGGGCATTAGGGTCCATGGTGGCCAGGATCACCCTTGTTCCCACAGCTCAATTACACATGAGGGTGCTCCAGTGGACTCTGGTGGTCAAGTGGTCATTTAAAGATCTACCACTGTCGCATCCTGTTCATCTGTTGCGAGCATGCAGATTTTCTACTCTGGTGGAATTCAGTCTCTGGATCTTTTTTTGTGGTCGCCAGTTTATTCTTCCCACTTCTCTGACCATGGTGAGCATGGACGCCTCCTTACTCGGGTGGGGGGACATTGTTTGTGAAGGACAGTTCAAGGCACTTGGTCTTCCCTGAAGACCCAGTTGCATATCAACATGCTGGAGATGAGGGAAGTGCTATTGGCGTTGCAAGTTCTTCATGCCAATCTTCCCTAGGGACGATTGCCATCCAGACAATGTCAGTAGTCTGGTATATCAACAAACAGGGGGGAACCAGGTCTCATCCCGTTTGAAGCAAAGCAATGCGATTGTGGGAGTGACCTCCACCAGCCGTTTTCTGGTGGCAACGCACATTCCGGGGAGGTCCAAGATTCTACTGGACAGGCTCAGTAGGTCTATCCTGATGCCTTACAAGTGGTCTCTGAATCCTTCAGTAGCGAAACAGATCTTTCTAAAGTGGGGGTCAGCCTTGCTGCCTTCTCTTCGCCTGTCCTTCCAACGTGAAGTGCAGTGAGTTTTTCCACTTTGAACTCCCCTCCACTGGAAGTCCCCCAGAGATGATCTAGTCCATGCTTGGTCCTCCAGTCTTTTCTATGCTAATCTTCCACTTCCCCTGATTCCAAAACTCATTCAGAAGGCACAATGGCTTGGGAGCTCAGTCATACTTATTGCCCCTTTCTGGCCTCGCAAAGTATGCTTCCCTTCTCTGTGGTCTCGTATAGTGTGTCCTCCCTGGACGTTGAATCCAGTTCTGGATCCGATTTCACATCCAGATCTGGCCAGTGTGAAGCTCATCGCTTGGCTGCTCCATTTCCCATGATAGTTGGGACTCCGGGACTATCTTCTCCGGTGAAAAAGATTTTGGTAGCGGCTTGTAGATCTTCCACAAGGAAGGTTTATTTGAGTAAGAGGACGCATTTCTCAATTAGGGCATCTCAACGGGATTTGGATCCCTTCACTGCTCCGGTTCCTGTTATCTTAGAGTTTCTGGCAGGCATTTTTCAACAGGGTGCCAGCTTCTCTACGGTCAAATTTCAGCTGGTGGCAATTTCTAATTTCCACATAGGGGATAATTCAGCTTTTCTAGCCTCTTCTAAGCTCTGTAAAGCTTTTCTGAAGGATGCTTTTCTTCTTAGGCCACCAACCAAGGACCGTACACCTCCTTGGGACCTTACTGTGGTCCTTCAAGCCTTGGTTTCATCTTCCTCCTCTGAACCCACTGCTTCAGTGGATCTATAGTTCCTGTCTGGAAGACAGCCTTCGTGATTGCTATTACTTCAGCTAAGAGAGTGTCAGAGCTTCAGGCCTCATCGATTTAAGCCCCCCCCCCCCCTTACATGATCTTCCATAAAGGCAGGGTATCTTTGCGCTCTAATCCTTCCTTTCTGCCTAAAGTGGCCTCAGAGTCCAACATCAACCAGGTTATCAACCCTCCCTGTCTTCTTTCTGAACTTCCAGAATAAGGGAGCGTATAAATTGCACCTGCTGGATGTTCAAAGACCATAACGTTTTTACTTACACCTAACAAAAGCCTTCCTCAAGTCCGATCAGTGTTTCGTTTCCTATTCTAAGCCCTTTTTAGGGAAACCTGTATCCAAGGTTACCATTGCTCCTTGGATTTCTCAGTGTATACTCTTGGCATATTCAGAAAAAAGGAGCATCTCCACCAGGTCAAGTTAAGGTGCATTCTATTTGGTCTATGGCTACTTCAGCTGCCTTTTGGTCCAGAGTTTCCTTGGATGACATTTGCTCTGTGGCTACCCTTGGGCATCTTCACATACTTTCGTCTCCCATTACAAGTTGGATCATCCCTCCAAAAGTAGAGCATCCTTTGGCTCCTCCATATTATGGAATATCCTTCCATGAGGGCCTCCCAGATGTTTGGTAGCTGGGGGCTCTGCCCCACAGGTTGAAGAACAAATGAAGACAACCACTTCAGATAAAGACGTTATGTACTCACTGTAACATTCCATCTGAGTTGTTGCTCTTCATTTGTGTTCAACCATCTCTCCCTCCTTCCCCCTGCCTTAGCTGTGTGGTGGTCTGGCTGGAAAAGACATGGCCCTTTCTTTGGCATAAATGGTCTGTCCTTATGGGTACTATCTGGGTTATTGTACCACGGGGTAAGACATTCTGTCAGGTTGGGTTGCTATGGTGGGCAGCAAACTTGATCTGAAGGGAGGAAGGAGAGAGGGGCATTATGGGTAGGGGAGGAACTTGGATCCGATGCTGGAGAACTGTGGCTGAGTCGGGTCTGTCCCGGATAAGTGTCCCACAGGTTAGACAAATGAAGCTCAACAACTCTGATGGAACGTTATGGTGAGTATATAACTCCTTTTTTTCTGAGTATGTGCTTAGGGTTCTGCAAGAGGTCTGGAAACCAATACCAGAAAATCATACATGTCCAAGTGGAAGACATTTTCTGTTTGGTGTCTTAAGCTTCACCAGGATCCCTTTTGAACAGTTGTTCCTTTGGGTGCACTCTTATTTGTGTGAACTACCCCATGCTGGCATGGCATATTCTTCTGCTAAAGCTCACTTGTCAGCAATTTCTGCTTGTCTGCCTTTGAATCCACCGTTGACCTCTCATTTTGTGGTTAAACAATTCCTGAAAGGTGTCCTCCACATCAGGCCCCCAAGAAAACCTATCCCACTCTCTTGAGACCGTCAATTTTTTTGCTGTGAAATTGACTCTGGCTACTTTTAAAGTGACGACTGCTGGTGCTTTGCAATATTGCTCCTGGAAGACTGTTTTTTTACTTGCCCTCACCTCCACTAAGAGTTTCTGAACTCCAGGCCTTAATGGCGGTTTCCCATTATTTGATTTTTCATAAGGACAGGGTGTCCTTTTATGCCCAAGTTGGTCAATGAGTTGTCCTTTAATCAGTCTATCCAGCTTCCTTCCCTCCCTTTTTCGTGCTCCACAATCTGCTTGTTAGAAGGTTCTACACAGGTGGGATCTTCATAGACAGCTGTTTAGATAAGTCGAAGGTCATATGCAAATCTGAAGAGCTTTTTATTTCTTTTTATGCCAGGATATTGGGTTTGGCAGTTTCTAAGCAAACTATCTCATCTTGGTTTCGAAAGCCATTTCTTTTTGTTGCTCCTTTCATTGCAAGCACCTTTCTATCTCTGTTCAGGCCCATTCTACCAGAGCAGTGACTTACTCTGGGGCTTTCTTTGAGCGTTTGGACAGCAGTTCCATCCTTAAGGCTACTATTTGGTCTTCTGTGCCCACCTTCACTAAACATTACAAACTGTGTGCCAATTTCAGAGCCAGGATTGGATTTGCCTAGGCTGTCCTTCATGGGTTTGTGAGGGGTTCCTCTGTCTTCCTCCTTCCTACTCCTTGTAGTATTCATAACTCGTGGGAGAGTACAAAAGCTACTGCAACAGTGATATGGAAGGATATAGTACAGTTGTACAAAATCTTACTATAACAGTACATGTCCTTCTCTTCACTTCTATTCAGTCCCTCCCTCCTGCCTCATTTCCTTCCTTTTTGCTCTTTTGAGAACATCTAACTGGCAGAGGGGACTTGACCTTTCTCTTAGTCACCTCCTTTTTTCTTGGATGTACATGTTAGTCTGGAGCACCTGTTCATCACCTTTATGCCGTACGTTGACACGGGGACCATATGTTTGATTTTACAATGTTGGTAATAGGTAAAGGCTTTGGTATACTGGCCAGGCGTTGGGCTATCCTTGGGAGGAGATGTAGGTTATGAATACTGCAGAAGCGAAGAGAAAGACATCTAAAATTTTGGTAAGATTTTACACATCTGTATTCTACACAGGGACAGTCACCCAGGGATGCTCTCCTGTATGTGATCCCTGGGTCTCCAGTATACTTCCCACTCCTCTGAAGATAGTTTCTCAAGCAAGCTGCCAGTTGCAGTGACTGCAGTATTCACTGCTCCTTTTTGACCATGTCAGGTTGGTTTCCTGTTCTGTGGCATCTTCTACTTCACGTACTTGCTAGCCCTCCTTTTAAGCCTTCAGCAACAGTATCTTTGAAGTTGCTGTTTTGGAAGACTCTCTTCTTGGTGACTGTCTCTTTGGCCAGTTATGTGATAGAACTGCAGGCCATACCCTTGGTACCTCTGTATCTTTTTTTTGTTTGTTTTTGTTTCCCGCAAGGAGAGGGTTTCTTTCAAAGGAGATTCTGCCTTTTTCTGCCTAAGGTGGTGTCAAAAACTACCTTGAATCAGGCCATTTACTTAACAGTGCATTTCCCCAGTTTTTCAAACGAGTATTTATTACATTGCCTTTATATTAACAGGCAACTGAGATTTTATCTGGATAGAATCAGGTCCATCAGGAAGTATGAAACCAGCTGTTGTCTTTTTGTAGGTGCAGTTGTGCAGATCATTGTTTGTTTGCCTTATCTAAATGACTTTCTGATTGCGTTTCATTGAAGTATAGATTTAGAGGAAAGTCTGCCTTGTAAGCTGAAGGGTCACTGTAGCAGAGCTATGGCTACTTCTGTTGGCCTTTTCTATAAAGTTTCAGTTGATGACATTTATGCTGCAGCTTCCTGGGTTGGGTACACACATTTGTCTCACCACAGGTTGGATATATAGTTGAGGTCTAGGGCCTTCTTTGATTCCACTATATTGTGGAATGTTCACTCCTAGGTCCTCCCTGGAATGACACTTGGCTGGGGACTTTTGTCCCACAAGTTGAAGCCGGACAGAAATGACATCATATATGAAAGTTGTGTTTTTACCATAATGATAGATCCATTTTGTCTGATTCCTTCTGGTTCAGCCATTCCTCCCTCATTTCCCCTTCCTGTCTTGTATTTTTCTTCAGCATTGAATAGATGAGTTATTGAGGTATCATTCCCCCTGCCTTCCTTTTGGGGTTCTTGGTCTGTGGTCTTAGAGTTGCAGTTGGAGTTTTGTTGAATGGTCATTTGATCTGAGGTTGCTGTAGAGAGAGCAAGGTACTATGGGTAGAGGAAGCTGAGCTTGGCAGCTGAAGTCTCTGGAAATAGCCAACACACAGGTTGAACTGGACAGAGAGACAACACTGTACTGTTGTCATGGTGAGTATGTAACTTTTGTTTATGGAAAGCTCTTGCGCAACTGTTCTCTCTAAAGACTGCAGCAGGCCCCCTCCAGACTAGCTTGAATATTAAGGGAGAAGCATCTAATGAGCAAATCTGCTAATAACTTTAAGGTTGTGAGTTTGACTTCTGCTTCCAGAGGAATGCTAAGAGAAAAAGAAGCAACATCATTATGCTTAAATAGCAGCACTGCTTAGAAGGCCATTCTAGGTTGGATTTTCAGTTAAATATTTTCCTGATGGGTTTAATTGCCTTTTTTCTGTTCTACTGTGCCTAGGGGTAAATCCAAAAAAATTTTAAATAGGAGCCTGATGAAAGAGCACTTAAATTTAATAACTTCTTGCAGTGATAAAGTATATTTACACACAAATGCATGTACACGCACACATACACGTCTATATTTTATGCATAAGAAAGAAACTTAAGATTAACAGTTCTGTTGCATCATAAGTTAGGGTGATGAACAGCAAGAATAAGATCCAGTTGAAACACAGAAAAAAATGTGTACAACAGCTCTTCTAGAACAAAAAACAATGACGTCTCACATAAGAAGTGTTTAATAAAGCATTAAAATAAGCGCTTCATCCTAAAATGTAGAAAAAACTTCAAATAAAGTATTACAAATAAATGCAGCTTTTTTAAACTGTTCATATTGATCACATGTCAGATCACATCCAGTCAGTAAGTAATAGCAATGTCTTTCGGCTTTTCCCAGTTAGGGGTCGCCACAGTGGATCACTGGTCTGCAGATTGATTGGCAGTGGGTTTTTTTACAGTGTCTAGTTGCCAGCCTGGCGCCCAACCTTTGCAGAAGGCACACACATGCACCTACCTTTTGTTTGTCGAAAACACAGTTCATTGAGAAAACAAAAGGTGGAACCCACTTAAGCAAAAGTGCACTACATCGGAAGTGCACTTTCGCGAAAGACAATTCAACGAAGCACGTCACAGTGGAGATGAGGAAATATTTCCTTTTCCCCACTGTAGTGCGATCTTGGAGTTGGTATATTTAAGTGGGGGGTGTAGGTGACTTGCCCTGCTGCAAAACCGTGTTTACAGTAGTTTGTACCCCCCCCCCCCCCCCCGATTTGGTGAATCTGCTTTCGCGAAAGTGCACTTTTGATGTAGTGCACTTTTGCGAAAGTGGTGGTTTACTTTTCTTTTTCGAGATTGTGAAATTTCGATAAAGAAAAGCAGACCCCTTTAAAACTCACTCGACTGCAGGGAGAACATGCAGACTCTTGCCGTGAAGCAACAACGCTAACTGCTTCGCAACCGTGGCTGACATATCCCATCTAATCCTTTATTAACCCCTCTAAATGAATGCAATGCAATTAAATATAAATTTAAATACACACAAAATATCAAAGCAGTAAAAACAATAGGTATAAAATGTACCTTTAAATCATCACCAAAATTCCTAAGAAATTGTAATACAATCCATTAAAATCGAGCTTTATGATATTTTATTAATAACATGCTTAACTGTACTACCCCATTCAAGGCGGTTTTAAGCCCGAGAGGTGGTGTTAGCATTTAACTAGATTTGCTAAAGTTCTCTAGCTTCATTCAGTAACCCCCCAGCATGGGAATAGGAATTTTTTAACACACAAAGTAAAAATTTTAAATATTTACAGGAGATAGACTGCTTAAATAATGCATTACTGGAATCCTTGTTTTTTTATAGCATAATAATGCTTGTATGTGTTCTGGTCCTTAACTGTCTCTTAGTTTTACTAACATAAAAAAATTATC
Organism: Protopterus annectens; assembly: GCF_019279795.1. Classification (NCBI taxonomy): domain Eukaryota; kingdom Metazoa; phylum Chordata; order Ceratodontiformes; family Protopteridae; genus Protopterus; species Protopterus annectens. Next base: position 308,440,005 of record NC_056743.1, on the reverse strand, counting down.
ACAAGAAATGCATAGGGCAATATTAACTACCCCAGCTGTCCTGCAATTACACTTAAAATTATTTTTATTATTCCTAGGATATGTTTTGACAGCAATATTAAGTTTTTTTTCACTTGTCCAGTCTTTTTAGTATAGGACAGAGCCATTTCTTTCTCAAACCCATTACCATTACCAATGATCATGTGTGTAGTAAGTGTAGTTTCCCTCAGAATTGGAGAATATATATTCTTCGTTTCATCCCAGACTCTCTCCTTATGCCATGAACCAATTTTTCAGGATATCCCCTTTCTGTAAACATTCCATGCAATTTTCCACATTCTCTCAAAAAACAAATTTCTCAGAAACTAGTCTGGATGACCTAACAAACTGGCCTTTCACCAAATTCCTTATTTTGTGCCAAAAAGGGCGATGACTGGTAAAATGTAAATAAGAATTAGAAAAAGTCGATTTATGAAATCTAGTAGAGTCATAGTTATTACAATTTTTATAAATAGTAATATCTAAATAGTCAATTATGTGATCCATAAAATGAATGCCTTTCAAAAGAGAGGTAGTATTAATTGGTAAATTTGTTAAGCATATCAACACCACTTGTCCATAAAATCAAAATGTCATCCAAAAACTTAAATACAATATGTGCTTCAAGTATTTAGATGATAAAATATATTGCTGTTCCCAGAACCATAATACAATACTAGCAAAGACAAGGGCAGATGCAGCACCCATAGCCACACTTCTAATTTGATTAAAATACTCATGATCAAAAATAAAAACTTAAGTATTATTTCCATGAATTAGACTATAATATTTGTATCAGAATTACACCCACCAATCTGATCCAGTAATCAAGGCTTCATGGAACCTAGTCAAGGCCCAGGTTTTGTGGTATCACCAAAAAAAGATCCTTTACGTCATTCATAACAAATAAGCTCACATAAATATAGCACACACTCAATTTTTCATAAACAATCCCAAGAATCTCTCAATATATAACTTATTCTCAAAAATATATTTTAACTTCTAGTTGACCCTCTTGGCTAATGGTTTTATCTTGGATCAATCAGTTGCAACTGTAGGTCTCAGTGGTGGATTTAATGTATCTTTAAGGGTCGTGGGAATACCAAAAATGGCAGGTACCACAAGGTGTACTACCTTCAAGTACTTAATGACATTATTTTCAAAGGCGTATTCCAAAAAAGCCTCTTCTGTTTTGTGATATGCTATATTAATCTTGTTCTTAGTATGCTCAAAAAATTCCTCCTTATTTGAGGTATTGATGCATTTTAGCCACATGTAAAGTGGTATCCTTAACAATCCCTCTGCCTTTGTCAGGTTTCATAATATGAATACCGGGTTAACTAGATAAGTCATGCAATAGTGTGTGTTCCTTTCTATTTATATTAAATTTTTTAAAAAATCCTGTTTTTGCTGATCTAATATACTAATTAATGTCTGATTCACAAAACTTTTGGAATAATGATAGAGCAGGTTGTAAAGGGGGATTTATATGTACTTTTCTCTGTCAGGCATAGTGCAATTCATAGACTTCTCCCTCGTAATATGATAAACTCTAACTTTTCTCAGAAATATCTCAGAAATAAGTTCTGTAAGTCTGTCCACAACATCAACATTTTTTACTGGAACAAAAGTGAAGACCTTATTAAAAATATTGTTAGTTATAGATATTCGGCTATAATTATAAATCTTAAAACCATTAAACTTGTATACTAAATTAGGATCAGAAATACTCGTACCAGCATAACCAATTTAACCTTTTCTGTAATCATAGTATCAGTATAAGAGCTAAAATTAGTTCCTTTTAGAGAAATAGTCAAACAAATATAAGAAAGAACAGTAGTATCTAATCCAAGTGCAGGGCCCACATCCAAATTAATTGTAACATCTGTGTCAACTATGTTTTTTAATACATCCCCCTCCTTTGCACCATTTCCTCTGCCAGTTCTGATGTGGAGCTGAAGTGTGAGGGGAGTCTACCATGTTTATCCCGCTTTTTTCTTTGCTGCATTAATCTAAAGGATCTTCTGGGGGAGTATAGGTATGGGGGACTGATGCCCTGGGGTTGGACAATCTAAAACCCAAGATCAGGGTCTTGCCTTGAACACATATTGTCACCATACTTAAAGCATTGCTAGGTCTATGATTAACTTTAGGATCAGTGTATATATATATATATATATATATATATATATATATATATATATATATATATATATATATATATTCATAAACATCTTTCTTTCTTACATTTCTTACTCTTCCTTAAACAATATAACTTCTCTTATTTGCCTTATCAAAAAATTCATAAAATTGTGGGGAGAGTTGATAATAAATCTGCGCATATATCGTTAAATAGTTGACCAATGTCCTCCTCCAGCTTGGTTAATAATTGAACATTGTTAGTTTAATCTCCAGACCTATACAGTCAAAAAATCCAGTTTTTCATGGGGGAAAATGGATCCCATTTGTAAGCCATTGGGGTGCTTCCATAATCTAAGACCTTTTGACATGCTTATGATGTATAGAATCATTCAAAAAAGCATTATCCAGTTGCAAACCGCTATACTTTCCAAGCAGTTTATCAAAATACTTGATTTTGTCTTGCAGGGAAGAAAAAGATGCATCACAAGTCTGCATCTCAAACCCTGCATCTAAACAGACTTGTGCAACCAGTCATTGCAAAATTCAATCCCACAGACCACTTGATCGTGTACCGTTAACATGAGACAAGCACGAACTTCTATCTCTATGATTAACTTTAGATGTCCTCCTATTCCCATATTGAAGTATTCTTACCGTGGGATTCTCCACCTCAGGCGACGCGAGCATCTGCTCCTATACAAAAGCTTAAACCTGGTTGCTGTTGGTGCATGGGATGTCACACCTAGGGCCATAAACCAGGGACCTTAAATGTGACATCTGCACGCACAGACCTCAGAACTTTTCTGCCGCAGTCGAACGTCTGATTGATCACCAAATGCCTAACTTCTGCCATAGCCTACTGCAGGACCAAGGGCATTTAAATCTACCCCTGCCTGGATGTTATTATTCTTGTAGAAATGGAAAATGCCCTCCAAAACCATTTCCAGTTCTCCATGTCTCTTCTTCAAGGGTTGGGGTTCACACTCAACCTCTCCAAATGTATCCCTTTCACCAGAGCAGGACAAAATCTTCCTAGGATGCAGGATTCGGATAGACCTGATGAAGTCCTTTCTTCCTCAGGACAAAGTGGCTTCCCTAATCAACCACTTCCAGGACCTTCTCCAGGCCCACCAACTGTCAGCCAGACAATTCATGCGACTTCTGGCCTTATGGGCAGCCACTATACCTATGCTCCCACTAGCCAGGATGTACATGAGGAAGCTACAATGGTATCTAAAGAATGTGTGGTCGCAACACAGCCACCCTCTAGATTTCTAGATACCCTTCCTACCCTCCCTATAAACAGAGTTAAAATGGTGGAGCCAACTGGTACAGTTGAACCCAGGACTACCCCTCCTACCCTCCACACCAGCTCAACATATGCACACAGATGCCACTGATTTGGGCTGGGGTGCTACCATGAAGGGTCTCAAGGTGCAAGAAATCTGGTAGGCACCCCTTCTGAGCAAACACATCAACATAAGTGAGATGACTGCAATTCATTTAGCCCTGAAAGCCTTCCACCCCCTCCTATGGCCAGATCCCCTGCAAATCTTCAAAGACAACACTACTGTTATGTGGTACATCAAACGGGTGGGGGGGCAGGTCCTATCTCTTCTTCAGGTTGACTATGCAGATTTGGGAATTAGCATCAGGAAACAACTTATCTCTGCAGGCAGTCTACATCCCGTCCCAGGACAACCACCAAGTGGATGCTCTCAACAGATCTTTTATCTCTGCAGCACAAGTGGATGTTGCACAGAGACGTATTTCTAGACATTGTCCTCCAGTGGGGCACACCTCAAATAGATTTATTTGCCTCTTCCCAGAACAGATAACTGAGAACATTTTGTGCCAAGGACCACTCCCCACTAGTCTGGAGAGTGGGATGCCTTCACCATCTCATGGAAGGGGTGGTTTCTGTATGCCTTCCCTCCCTTTTCTCTCATTCAAAAGGTCCTCCTGAAAATCAGGAGGGACATGCCAAAAGTCTTGCTGGTGACTCATTATTGGCCAAGGCAGCATTGGTTCTCCCTTGCCAAGGGCGGCAATCACCACAAGTTACTCCACAAGGTGGATCTACTCATAACAGAAGGGAACTCTCATCCATCCACACCTGGAGATGCAATGCCCAACACTCTGGGTGATTAAACATTTAATACCCTTCAGACACTGCTACTCCGAGGATATTCTTTCTGTTCTGAAGGAGGCCAGGAAACCTAACACAGAGATCCCACATTTTAAAATGGGAAAGATTCTCCTCCAAATGGTGTCTTCAAAGACAATAGGGACCCCTTTCAAGCGGATGTTCCCCTAGTCTTAGCTTATGTATGAGCTCATCAAGGCAGGCCTTTCAAACTCTTCAGTGAAAGTGCACCTATCTGCTATCCTCTGCCTGCTTGCCCCTTGGACTCTCCTCTGCTCACCAGGTTAGATGTTAAATTGTTCTTGAAAGGGGTCTTACACATTAGAGCACCGATGAAGCCTATTCAACTGCCTTGGGACCTAAATTATGTCCTGGAAAAATTCTCACTGGCTCCATTTGAGCCAGCCAGTTCTGCATTCTTACAGCTGTGCACATGGAAAACAGTCTTGCTGGTAGCCCTCACCTCAGTTGGAAGGGTATCAGAGTTACTGGCACTCATGGCATGTCCTTCCTACACTAACTTCCACAAAGACAGGGTGACCTTGCTCACCAACCCTTCCTTCATGCTCAGTGGTCGAGCAATCATTAAATCGGTCCATTCACCTACCCACCTTCTTCTCCCTTTCCTACCAATGACCGTGAGAGAATACTACTACATTCCCTGGATGTTCACAGACAGTTAAGGTTTTACTTGGATAAAAATTAAGACCATTAGGAAATCTAATCAACGTTTTGTATCCTTTCATCCCAGAGCCCTGGTCAAGGACGTCTCTAAGCCAACCATCTCCTGTTGGATCAAGAAAACTATCTGCTTGTCATACTCCTACCACTGAAAGGATTTATTTCAGAGGGTATGAGCGCACACACTACCAGATCAGTAGCCTCCTCCAAAGCCTTCTTCAAGCACCTATACAGTTTCCATCCTGGCGGCAGCCACCTGGTCCACTGTACATACTTTTACCAAACACTACAAATTGGACCATATCGCCAGAGCAGGTTTTTCAAGGGCAATCCTGCATGTATTTCTGGAATCTGCTACCTCTACATCCACACTTCCTTCTTCCTAAGCTGTGATACTCTCCCACAGTAAGAATACTGCAACATGGGAATAGGACATAGAATAGTTGTGTAAAATAATCTTACCATAACCATAGATGTCCTTTTTTTCCATGCTGCAGTATTCCTTCCCTCCCTCCTGACCCCCCTTGTTTCTCTACCTCTCTGTGGGCCATCATGCAGCATCTGCTTACATTATGGTCAGACTGGGCTGTCAAAGGCATTTCACCTCTCTGGAGGACATTATTTGAAATCACCTAAGCTACTGTCCAATTGGGCAGTCGGTTCCAAGGTCTGTGCGTGCAGACGTCACATTTAAGGTCCTTGGTTTATGACCCTACGTGTGAAGTCCCACACACCAATAGCAACCAGGCTTAAGCTTTTGTATATAGGAGCCAACGTTCGGGTCGCCTAAGGTGGAGAATTCCACAGTAAGAGAACATAGTAGAAAAGGACATCTATGGTTATGGTAAGATTTTACACAACTATTCTATATTGCAGGAGTGGCAACCACATTATTAAAAGATGACCGACTACAGTGATAATCAGTCTGTGCAACAAGATTCAAACCACTACTATGTGCAGGAACTTGGGTAGTGTTGCCCCCCCCCCCCCCCCCACTGCTGAGTAAGATCATTGTCCTATAGAACCACTGGCTGCATATGGCAGTAATCTATAAAAAACAACATCCTGCTCAGTTATTAGTCAAAGAAATGGTTGATGCAAAACATTGTCATCAAAATATTGTGTACACTTCTTGCTAGAGTATACCCAAACTGGAGCAGTTTCCAGTAATGAAGAATCCTCAGTCTCCCACACAGAAAAGCGTTGTACTTCTCCATTACCTCCCAAAGAAGCTACAGGGATGTCAGAAATGTCATGGTGCTCACTAGAAATGGGCCAGACAGGCAAAACTGCTTCAAATTCTGAGTCAGTTGAGAAAGTAAACCGATCAGTACAGTAAGGTTGCCTTCCTGATGATTAACGCATGGTTGCACTGAGGGGAGTAGTTTCCAAGGGACAGGAATTCTGCATCCTTTCTTCAAACAGCTCTTCTGAGGACATTGCACAGATACCCAAATAAAACCAAAAAAAAAAACGTTCCGGCTAAAGCTCAACAAAAACCAAGGCCAGAATATGATGCCTTTGAAAAAAGTGTTTAATAAAGCATTAAAATAAGCAATTTTATACTGAAATCTAGTAAGGACATATTCAGATAAAACATCCAAATAAATGCAGCCTTATAAAACTATTAATACTAATCACATGTCATATTACATCCAGTCAGTAATCTAGTTTAATTAACATCTCTAAATGAAAATAATATGATTAAATATAAATTTAAATAAATACACATAAATAACAAAGCAATCAAAACAATAGTTATAAAATGTACTCTTAAATCATCATTAAAATTCCTAAGGAATATAATTCAATCAATTAAAATCACGCATATATACAAATATCCATAGAGTTAAACTGCAGTTCCCCATTTATAGGTTATAGGTTGGTACTGGGCTATCTGCCCGAAGGCATATATTAGCCCAGCCATGTTGTGCAGTATTCACCGCCCCTTTAGTAGTTCCCTAGACCCTTGTACTAGCAGCTAGTACCCTTGGCCCCTATCTAGTAGTGCTGTTGGTGTGATCCCCGGTGTGAACTTTCTGTTACCCATCCACTCATCAAGGTTCCTCTTGAAGAGTGATTGTGAGGGACTCTTGTCTTATGTAGATCGGGACCCTGTTTTATAGTAAGGGAAGTCTCTGTGAAGGGACTCTTATCTCTCCAGCATGTTCTATTCATTGTTGTGTTGAGGTTTATATTTCAAGGAGGTTTTTTCATTAAGCCGGGGGGAGGGGTGCATTTAAAATTATTTGCCAATACAGTTCTCTAGCTTCGATAATGGCACCCGAGTAACCGCCTGGCATAGGGACAGGGACTTTTTCCAACATACAAAATAAGAATTTTTAAAATCTTTACAGGAAACAGAGTGCTTAAATAATGCATTACTAGAATTCTTAGTTTTTATATCATAATAATGCTTGTATATCCTGGTTCTTAACAGCCTGTCAGTTTTACCAACATAAAAATTATCACAAGAAATACATAGGGCAATATAAACTACCACAGCTATCCTGCAATTCCACTTAAATTATTTTTAATACTCTTAAAATATGTTTTTGACTGTAATAATAGTAATGTATTTATACCAGCTCTGAGAACGAGACACGTTTTACCATATTGCTGGTACTGCTTATATGGTCTTTTAACATTATTCTTAATATTCCTACCTCTTTTTTATAAACACATTTTGGGGTGCCAGGATCACCAACTGCTCCCCACCAAATTCAACTAAATTCCAGATGTCCTTCAAGGATGCATCTGCAGTCATAACATATGGGTTGTCCTTCCTCAGGCAGCCCTTCGGTCGGATACCAAAGTCTGGGTCTGGCCTCGGCTGATGTCGCAGCCGACGTCAGAGCGTCTGGGGTATAAAAGCATCAGCCGACGCCATTTTCCTCAGTCTTTCTTGCCGCGCGGTGCCCGAAGCAGAAGCTGTTCGCAAGTGCCAGTCGGTCAGATCCAGTGATTTCAGCTACCGAAGACTTCGAAAAAAGCTAAGTACCCCGTTGGGGACTCTTTCTTGCCTCAGCCGATGTCAGACAAAGTAAATAATTGTTTAACCTGTGGGAAACAAATACCTCATAAGGATTTCCATTCTTACTGCCTTCCTTGCCTAGGCCCAGACCACGACGTATCGGCCTGTTTAGCCTGTGCCTCCTTCAACCGACGAACTCTTAGACGTCGGTCGGATTTTGCAGAGGAATTTTTGGGAGCCGCTTTTGCTTATAAAATGCCGTCGGAGACTCCAACTTCGCATATGGTCAAAAAACGCAAGGAAAAGGACCGACACGGCCCACGGTTTCGGCTGAAACCACGGCTAGGCCTACCGCGAGTGTCTCGGTTTCGGCCGAAACAGAGTCCTCGGCGATTCCTCCTTCCGAAACCATGCCTCTGACCACCGAGCCCCGAGAGGCCCCGGCTGAGTCTGCTTCAGAACTACCTACCGAAGCTAGTGTTCAGGAATTGTCCGACACCATACCTTTGGACATTTCTACCCCTACACATGGGGCAGCTAGGCCCCCAGCTTCTATGTCCATTAAGGCCTTTTCTAGGGCTAAAGCTGCCAAACTTTCTAAAGCTTTGCCTGCCAAATCTGCACTCTCTAGTTCACAGATTCTCAGCCTTGCTGAGGACCTTATCTCCTTAATTAGGGGTTCACAACCTCACCCAGACAGGGCCTCTCAACCTCCTCCAGACAAAAGGCCCAGGACTGACTCCTCTGAACCACACTCCTCAGATGATTCCACGGATGGATCTGAGTTGTCAGACCACCAGGAAGGGGCTTACTCGCCTTATGAGGATTCAGATGCAGAGGAATCTATCCCTTCGGCCTCCCCTCCTGAAGAGTTTTCCTTTGGGGAGACTTTACACTCCATGAGAGAGCACTTTCAATGGCAAGGTCAGGATTTCTCTGATACTAGAAAAAGATTAAGGACCTTTTTGCATTTGCCACAGCATAGGCCCTTAGCTATACCTCCTGTTCTAAATGTAATTGATGATGTGTACAATGATGTTAGTACAGCCCCTGATACTCTTCCTCTGGCCCCTGCCAAACCTGACAGATATTACAGGGTCCCGGATTCTCATTTCCATCTGTATAAAGCCCATTCTGCAGACCCAGAAACTATTTCTCAGGGCCCTAAAGGGGCTGCAGCCGCTACTGCCAAAAATCCCCTACCCTCTGAAAGAGAGTCTAGAGCTTTAGAGAGATGGGGAAAGAAGGTGTATACATCTGCAACTCTTTCTGTCATGGCATTAAACTGTCAATTCCATATGATACAGTACCAAGAGTATTTGTTAGATGAACTGAATAAGAAACTTTCTTCTCCTGAACCCCTAGACCGTAAATCCCTTCAGGATTTGGTACATAACTCACAGCAGGTTAGTAATCATTTCTTAAAATGTGGCTATGATGCACTGGAGGCTTCATTTAGACCAGCTATGACTGGGGCAGTTATTCGTAGGCATGCCTGGCTGAAGGAGCAATCTTTGCCAGACCATGTCAAAGCTAAACTCCTCGATGCTCCAATGGAGAAACAAAATTTATTTGGCTCCCCTGCTCAGGAGATTCTAAAAAAGGTTGAAGAAAACGCAAAATCTGTGCAAACAGTTAAAGATTTCCTGCAAGTTCAACCACCGAGATTCAGCAGAAACTGGCCTACAAAGAATTGGTCCTTTCCAGACTCGGACAGAGCCCAGAGAGGCAGGAACAGGCGCTCTAGAGGCAGAGGTCAATCGAAGGGCTCCTACAGAGGCCGTCAGTGGCAGCCTGCCAACCAGAGGAGTAGTGCAACAGCTACAACGACAACCACTACTACAGGACAGACTCAATGACTTGACTCTGATTCCGCCTACCAGGGATCAACTGGAAGCACCCTTGGGCGGAAAGCTGGCTTTATTCTCAAAAAACTGGCATTATATTACAAAGGATACATGGACATTGCGAATAATAGACACAGGATACAGGTTTCACTTCCACACTTTGCCAAAAAGAAGTGGAATGCCAAACCTTCCACCAAATCAGAAGGCAGAGGCTTTAAGACAAATCAGAAATTTACTTCAGATGAAAGCTATAGAAAAGGTACCATGTTCAGAACAAGGCTGAGGATTTTACTCCAGACTATTCCTTGTACCAAGAAAAGAAAATAAATGGAGGCCTATTCTCGACCTGTCCGCACTGAACACTTATCTCATTGTGCCAAAATTCAAAATGCTGACCCTACAGCAACTTCTTCCCATGTTGGGCAAGGAGTCTTGGCTGGTGACTCTAGATCTCAAGGAGGCATACCTGCACGTCCCTATCCGACCAAGTTGCAGAAGACACCTCAGATTTCTTGCAGTATCAGAGCATTATCAATTCTCAGCATTGCCTTTTGGCTTATCTACTGCGCCCAGAGTATTCACGAAATGCCTGGCGTCAGTAATTGAATATTGCAGACTACAGGGAATTCAAATTTATCCATACCTGGACGATTTCCTAATACAAGCGGACAACAAGAAAAAATTGTTAAAGGACTTGGCCTATGCCATACACCTGTTACAGACCTTGGGATACACAGTCAACATCCAAAAGTCAAGACTAGTACCATCCCAAAGGATAGCCTTTTTGGGTGCAGATCTGGACACAAACACCCAAATGGCCTTTCTCACAGAAGAAAAGCAAAAACAACTTCCAGATTACTTCATGATTCTGACAAGACAAACTCAGCTTACTGCAAGGAAAATCCTGCAGGCCCTGGGTTACATGGCATCCTGCATAATTCTAATCCCACATGCCAGACTGCATATGAGGAAATTACAATGGTACCTAAGGAGTGTATGGTCTCAACACAGTCACAGTTTAGAAACCATGATACCAATCATTCCATGCCTTCAAAGGGAATTCCTGTGGTGGGCTCTGGCCTGCCAGTCCAACAGAGGGTTGCCTTTCAACAAACCAAAAACAAGACAGACCATCACCACGGACGCCTCAGACGGAGGATGGGGGAGCACACATGGAGGGCAAATGTATCCAAGGCCTATGGCCTCAAGGGCAGCTAAGCATGCACATAAACCAAAAGGAAATGCTGGCAGTGAGGCATGCAATCGAGGCATTCAAACCCTTCCTCCAACAAGGACATCTGTTAATAAGGACAGACAACAACATGGTCATGTGGTACATAAACAAGGAGGCACACATTCTTGCCCTCTGTGCCGGATGGCTATGAATCTGTGGGATCTATGCCTGAATCTCAATATCCAACTGCAGGCCCAATTCGTGCCAGGGAAAGAAAATGCACTGGCGGACAGCTTAAGCAGAACTACCATGGATGCACACGAATGGATGCTGCACCCAGACATCTTCAAACTCATAACAAAGACATGGGGAATGCCGGAGATAGATCTGTTCGCCTCCCCACTCAACCATCAACTGAAGACATTCTGCTCAAGGACATACCACCCACAAGCTTGGAGGGTGGACACTCTCTCTTTCAGCTGGAAAGCCCTAACAGTATATGCCTTCCCACCTCTCCCATTGATGTACAAGGTTCTACTGAAGATCAGGGAGGAACAGCCAAAAGTGATACTAATAGCTCCGGACTGGCCAAGACAACGCTGGTATCCACTATTGAGAAGCATGTCTCAGGCAAAATCATGGCCTCTCCCCCTATGGCCTCTTCTAACGCATAACAATTTCAAGACCCAGCATTCCAACTTGAAAACATTGCAGCTAACTGCCTGGAAAATTCCTTAAATCCCAATCAAACTGTTTTATCTCAGAGGGTGAAGGACATTATCCTGGAGGCTCGCAGACCTTCTACAAGGAAGACATACTCAGGTAAATGGAAGAGATTTCTCATTTGGAGCGCATCAAAGGGCACAGATGTCACAGTGGCAAACCTAGCGCATATCCTAGAATATTTAGCAGAATTGTTCCACGATAGCCTGTCCTATTCTTCCATTAAGATTCATGCTTCAGCAATTTCAGCAGAATACAATGTGGATCCTCCTATCTTCTCACACCCTCTCCTCAGACAATTCCTGAGAGGGATCAAAAATGTTAAACCTCCAATAAGACCCCCTCTACCTGCCTGGGATCTCAACTTTGTGCTGGAAAAACTGACACTACCTCCTCTTGAACCAGCAGCATCAGCGGATCTACAGTTTCTATCTTGGAAAACTGCATTCCTTCTGGCAATCACTTCAGCAAGAAGAGTATCTGAGTTACAAGCATTAATGGCAGTGCAGCCTTTTCTTATTTTCCACCAGGACAGAGTGTCACTAAGAACCAATCCTACTTTTATGCCAAAGGTGGTATCTAGGGTATCCTTGAACCAAGCTATTCACTTGCCTACGTTCTTCCCTAATCCACAGAATAAAGGGGAAAAACTTTTGCACACCCTGGATATACACAGACAACTACGCTACTACTTGGAAAGAACAAAAACTAGCAGAAAAACTGACCAACTTTTTGTAGCATATGCAACTGGGGTGCAAGGAAGAGCAATTTCCAAACAGACAATTTCAAAATGGATAGGAAATTGCATTCGCTTTGCTACTCCTTTCATGGAAAGACAGTTCCTGAAAATATCAGGCCTCACTCCACAAGGGCCACGGCCACCACTACAGCCTTCCTACGGGGGGTGGCTACCAAGGACATTTTGGAAGCTGCTACTTGGAGCTCCGTGCATACATTTGCCAAGCATTACAATCTTCCTTTATACTCTAGATCCAGAGCAGGGTTTGCAACTGCAGTCCTGCAGGGGATCTTAACTACACCATCCTTTTCTTAGTACCTCCTCCCCCAGATTGGCTATGGTATTCTACCCATATGTTATGACTGCAGATGCATCCTTGAAGGACATAGTACAGTTTTGTACCTACCATAAATGTAGATGTCCGATAGGTATGCATCTGCAGTCAGGATTACCCCCCCTCCTTCCCCTCTGGTATTCCTAGGGTGCTTACCCCTCTTTTAGCTAGCTGGGGGAATCTATTATGGTGTATTTGTTTGTTTATTCATGTATATAATTTGCAAATGTTTGGAACTTTTCAGCATTTATCCAAATTTAGCCTTCCTAGAGGGCATCTGGGGTAAGAAAAACTGAGGAAAATGGCGTCGGCTGATGCTTTTATACCCCAGACGCTCTGATGTCGGGGAAAGTGCGACATCAGCCGAGGCCAGACCCAGACTTTGGAATCCGGCCGACCGAAGGGCTGCCTGAGGCAGGACAACCCATATGTTATGACTGCAGATGCATACCTATCGGACATCTACATTTATGGTAGGTACAAAACTGTACTTTTTTAGTGATGTTTTTTTTTTTCACTTGTTCACTCTTATTAGAACAGGACGGCACTGGTTTCTCACTCCTATTACCAATGACTATATGTGTAGTTTCCCTCAAAATTGGAGAATATGCATTCTTAATGTCATGAACACATTTTTCAGGATATCCCCTTTCTAATAGCATTCCACACTTTTCAAATTCTCTAAAAAATGCAAATTCCTCAGAAACTAGTCTGGATAGCCTAACAAACTGGCCTTTCACCAAATTCCTTTTTTTTTGCCAAAAAGGGGTGTTGACTATTAATGTATATAAGAATTAGAAGAGTTTAATTTATGAAAAATAGTAGACTCATAAATATTATTTCTGTCTTGTGTTGAACCACTACAATTTGAAAAACTATTGAAACAAGAGTCTCATGCAAAGTTTATAGGAAGGCTTTACTTACGATATCAGATGTGTGACTTGGTAAGTTAGTTAGAAGATAGTGACAGAGTACTGTATACCTGAAAGTACTAAGGCTGAAAAACTGAATCTTCCCCCGTGATGTTTACAGAAAAATCCCTTGTGGAAATGAAAGACTTCATTACAATGGTTGTTCCCTTAGTAAGAAGTGATCCAGTGTCTTTTTTTTGCAATTCATTCTGTAGCCGTTTTCCTTCTGGTACAGTTGAATTAGTAATGGTGGCTGAATTCTCGGACTACTACTACTGACCAAGGTGTTGTACACTATTGAAAGACATGAAATGATTTGGTAGGCTTCAGCAAAGAGTTGTTGCATGATATGATGTTATCCATGTCACTGTTCCTCACTTCTGGGTCGTAGGATCCAACATTGGATCTGAGCTGGCAACTTTTCAGACAGATCCTAGGCTCGAGCTCCTCCCACTCCCATAATCCCTTGCTGCCATCTAACCCCACAGATCTTGTTTGCCGCTTCACCATTACAGACATGATTCCTCTGGCTCGAGTCCTTCAGTTGGATAAATGCTTATTTTCAGGATTCCTTTTTTGTCCTTGTAGATCTTAAAATTACTTATTTCTCTCCTTAGAGTTCTAAGTTATAGTTTTTGTACCTTCTTAACCTCCCCTCCCTTTCTAGCTATTCTTTTTGGCAGCCCTTTTTGGAGCCATTTTACTCCATTTGAAAAATCTCTGTTAGAACTTAGGCTTAGACTCATTCCTCTTTCCTACTCTTGCGTTATCTCCTGGTGGTGTTGCTGTTGTCTTCTTGCTGGATTTTGACTGTGGTTTGGCCCCTGGTTAACCGTTCTGGTTTGTGCTGTGGCGCTTGGTCTGCTGTTCAGCCCCTCATGTCTGACAAACCAGCAGGATTTAAGAGGTGCTCTTCATGTGGTCAGAAGATGCCCATTTCTGACTCGCACGAGGAGTGCCTCTGCTTTTTGGGTGCCAGCCACCTGGAGGTTGAATACAGCATTTGTGCCACATTCAACCCCAGGGCCTTGGTTGAGTGCCGCAATAAGTTACTATTGGAAAGGCAGGGCTCAGGGGGCGTCCTTTGGTGCCAAGTCTGTCTGACCAGAAGAGATAGTTTCCCTCCATTTCGGGGGAGGGGCGGGGTCCTCTTCCTCCAAGAAGCCTATGCTATTGGATCCTAGCTCCTCTGATCAGACTCCAGCCGCAGCACTGTTGGCTCAGAGGACCTCAGGTGTGAGATCCCACAAGTCTACTTCCAGGTCCAAGGCATCTCGGGAGTCTACTCCTGAATTCAAGCCCTCCAGATAGAGGCCCTTGGGTCCGGCCAAGACTAGACCTGCCACGGATCTCAGCTCCTCAGTTGCCCTTGGATCCAAAGTGGATGGATCCTGGACCCATGTCAGATCCCACCATCTTGCTTGGAGACTTTCCATCTGGTTCTGCCCAGAGCAGCATTCTACAACTTACCGACACAGAAGCTGTTCTGAGAGGTATAGGAGGTCCTTAGGGTCTATACAGTTGGGTCATCAGCCTCTTCTAGGTTTTCCAGGAGCTTGCTGCCATCAGACATGGGCAGGATGAGGAGGTCTTTCCTCAAGGCTCAAATTTAGTTGGTGCTTCTTGTGTACCCTCCCCCTACACTTCACTCTCCTCGTCCACCCCAGGTGTTTTTGGATTTCCAGGACCTGGGGCGCAGTGAGGAGGGGACCGGGACTCCTAGAGCCCATTTTGTCTCTACCCTAAGTCCCTGACCAGCTCTGCTCTTCCTCCCTTAGACTTGAGCAGCCTCTCCGGAGTCCTTGAGAGAGGGTTCTAGTCCAGTTTTTTCAGACCGGTCTCTGCCCCTCGGTGCCTCAGCTGTTGACGGTTCAGGGCCGGTATTATCCAGGGGTCTTAAGGCGGTCTCATGCTCTGCTCCCTCTTCTGAGATGGTCTTGTCCTCCTGGAATGGCGAGGCTGCGTTGTCCAGCCCTTTGGCCTTCAGGGTAGTAGAGAGGACCTTCTCCACTGCTAGGACTGCCTCCCCTGCTTTCCGGGGCCCTTCTCAGACCCCTCTCATCTCTGAGAGCTGAGCTTTCTCATCCTGCTCCTGGTTAGCTCTCCAGAACCAGCCTTCAAAAGGGCGTTAGCCCACTTGGGGTTCCTCACTCTTCCAAGTCCTTTCCTGAGCCCCCTCTGAGGATGTGCCCCAGAAGAGGACGTGTAAGAGGAGGCATCTAGACTTCAATGGAGTCTGTCACCGAAGATGCAGACTTTGATGAAGGGGATGGGTCCCACCAGATCTCCACCCGAAGATGTCTCCTTCGGAGACCTCCTAGAAATCCTCAAACTGAAGGATGAATGATCCTCCCAATCCCCGTATTCCAAGGTGTCTGTGTTCCTAAAGGGATTCGGGCCGGGACCATCTACCACCTGGGTCCCCTCCCTGCTAACAAACTGATAGACCTTATCACCAGCAGGGCATGAACGGAGCTTGATATTGTGGAGCCAGTACCCAAACACGGAGACAAATTAAGTCCACCCACGGATGGACATTTTTGGCCAAAAGGGGTGCCACTCGATACCTTGGTAGCTGCTGCCACTAAAAAGGAGTTGGCAGAGCAGAGTAGATCTGTCCATCCCCCCGTTTGAGAATTCCGGATGATCGACAGACATGGAAAGTGAGTTTTCACCTCTGCTACATTTAGTCTGCAGGAGCTTAAGTACTTGTCGCACTTCATCCGCCTTCAAGGGGATTTGGTTTAGGAACTCACCACTACCCTTTCTGAATTGTTGCCTGATGAGGATTTGAACAAAGTGTCTCTCAAGCTATCCACTTTGCATCCCTTGATAATTCTCAATGAGGTTGAGTTCCAATGCTGTGGAAGCCACTTCTCAAGTGGCTGGCATAGGCATTGCTATTTGGCGTTTAGCCTGGCTTTGTGCCTATGCGGGTTTGCAGAGTCCTTTAAAGCATCCTTCACCAATGCTCCCTTTGATGGATCAACTCTCTTTGGTCCATCAGTCAACGACACTAACCCGCAGTGAGCAGGAGGGGAAGACCTTGTCTGCTGTGAAAATCAAATTTTTTACCCCTCAGTGGTCCTTTTCTAAGATGCAGCAAGAGAGTAAGAAGTCATTCCGAAAGTCCCAGTCTTCTTTTCTGGATGCTCAGGATGAACTCTCTTCTAGAGGTCAAAGGAGAGGGTTCAGTGGCAGAGGGGGTCTGCAAAATCAGGGCTTCAGGTAACCCTTCTGAGAAGCCCTTCCAGCGCTCCTGATGTGATCCCTGTCTGTCCTGCCCTGGAGGCAGTCAGAAGTCATTTATCTCTGCACTCTTTGGCCTGGGCAAACATCACAAGAGATTGGTGGATGCTAAGCATTATTTCCAGGGGCTTTTTTATTCCCTACCCTGAGCCCCACTAGTCAGGAAACTTCTCCAAGATGCGCCACCCCGTCAGAGGGAGTTAGATCAGCAAGAAGTGCTCAAGTTTCTTCAGAAAAGAGCCATCAAAGAGGTCCCGCCAGGACAACGAGGATCCAGAACTTACTACTTTTTGGTGACAAAGAAAATGGGGAACCTACATCCAGTCCTGGGCTTAAGCGAGTTAAACCTCTCCGTCAAGAAGTTGAAGTTCCAGATGGTTACTGTCCAGTCCATTGTGCCCATTCTGCACAAGGACTAGTGGATGTGCTCTCTGGATCTCCGGGATGCATACTATCATATAAAAATAGGCACTTCAGGAGATCTCTCCTTGCATAGGAGCCAGTCATTACCAATTCAGGACCCTGCTCTTTGGTCTCACCACAGCCCATCCAGGTGTTCACCAAGTGCATGGCAGTGTTGGCAGCTCACCTAAGACTGCAAGGATTCCAGGTGTTTCCTTACCTAGATGATTGGATCCTCACAGCTCCCACAAAGCATTGACTGGTCACAGCCACTCAGTACCTTCTTCTCCTGTTCGAACAGCTAGGAATTACCGTGAATCTGATTCTGACACAAAACTTGGGAGTTTATTGGCATCCAACAAGACACTGTCAGTGATTGCAGCATTACCTGCCAGGCATGTACAACAGGCATGTACAACTAATCAGATCCCAAGTTCATTGCCTCCTAGATCTATCTAGTCCTCAGGTCTGCTTTATTCTCAGGGCCTTGGGGGTCTATGGCAGCAGCAATCTATCTGGTGCCGTTCGCCAAGTTTTGCATGAGGATTCTACAGTGGTCTCCAGCGGTCCAGTGGTCTTCTTTGTTTCATCCAATGACAACTTCCATCCGCCTCACTCCAGTGTGGCAGCCATCATCTTTGATGGATTCACTTTCTAGGGCAGACCCTTTTCTCCTCCTCCCAATGCCACAGTGACCATGGAGGCTTCCCTGCTGCCGGTGAGGTGGGGTATTGCCAGGGCTGCCTTCCTCTGGATACCATTGTAGTGCACAAGGGCAACATGATGGTTGTGTAGTGTGTCAACACACAAGGAGGCACATGTTCTTATCTTATCTGCTTTGTCGCAAGGCCATGAAAGTGTGGGAATGGGTGATGTCCTCTGGCCTCTTTCTCCTTGCAACACACATTCTCTGCGAGACCAGTGTTCTAGTGGACAAGCTTAGCAGAGCTATCTTGAGTCCTCATGAGTGGTTTGTGAGTCCCTCGGTGGCAAGAGAGCTTTCTTCGCTGGGGTTACCGAACTGTGATCTGTTTTCATCCCCTCTCAATCACAAATGCAGCCCTGATCCTTCCAGCCGGGGAGTTCCCTACGGATGCTCTAGTTCACGATTGGCCTCCAGGTCTCCTTTATGCTTACACTCCTATACCTCTCATTCCCAGAGTGCTTCAGAAAGCTCGACCCCTCAAGCCTCTTTTGATCCTCATTGCTTCTCCTATGGTCTCATCTGAAGTACCCCCCCTTGTTTGCTTGATCCCCTTCCGGATTGATGTCTCATCCCTCTCATCATCTGATTCCAAGCATTCAGATTCTTCATCTGACTGCATGGTTTGTCCACTTCCTGTAATTCTAAACCAGTCCAGGCTTGCCTCTCCTGTCGGAGACTTCATTGTGGCCTCTCAGAAGGCTTCCATCAGTAAGGTTTATGGTAGTAAATGGAAAAGAATTTCTATCTGAGCCAATCAGTTGAATCTGGATCTTTTTGAATTCCATTCCAGGCATCTTATTATTCTTATCTTCTCTCTTTCGGGATGGAATCAGTTTCTCCACTATTAAGCTGCAGCTGGTGGCCATGTCTAATTTTCATGTTTGCGAAGAACCTTCTTTTTTCTTCTCGCATTTGTAAGGCATTTTTGAAGGGTGTCTTTCTGCTACGCCCTCCTATCAAAGATTCCTCTCCTCCTTGGGACCTTCCATTTGTGCTGCAATCTCTTACACAGAGTCCTTTTGAGCTTGCTACAACTTGTGAAATTTTGTCTTCAAAGACCGCCTTTTTGGTGGCTGTAGCATCAGCAAGACGAGTTTCTGAATTGCAGCCTCTCACCATCAAGCCTCCATACATGATTTTTCATAGAAACTGTGTGTCTCTCCGGACTAATCTCTCTTTCATGCTCAAGGTAGCCACTGAAGCAAATTTGAATCAAACCATTCAGTTGCCTGTTTTCTTTCCCATCCATTCCAATTACGGAGAATATATGCTACACATGCTTGACATACATACAGTTATGATTCTATTTAGATAGGACAAAGAGCTTTCGCAAATCTGACCAGGTGTTTGTGGCCTTCTGTGTTAACAGACTGGGTCTGATGGTGTCCAAGATTACAATATCTCATTGGTTATCCCACTATATTTATACGGTTCATACTTATAAAGGATTGCCTTTGCAATGACCTGGCAGAGCTCATTCCACTAGATCTGTGTTTACGTCAGCTGCCTATTTCGCCAGACATTCCTTAGATGAGATTTGTGCTGCAGCCACCTGGTCTACTCCTCACACCTTCATTTTTCATTACAAACTCAACCTAGTTTCCAGGAACAGGGCTTCCTTTGCTCCACAGTTCTTCGGTGTGTCCTTCCATGAGGCCACCCAGGATTGTATGGTAGCTGGGGACTCTGACCCATAAGTGAGGAATAATGACATGGATAACATCAGATAGAGTTATGTACTTACCGTAACTTGGCATCTGTGTTATCCTATGTCACTATTCAGCACTATCCCTCCCTCTTTCCCCCATCCTGTTGGATGTAGAGGAAACGGAGATGCCCTGTCTAGTGGTTCAGGTCTACTCTGGCTGTCATCTAGCTCTAGGCCAAACTCTGTCTGAGGGGATTACAGGGCAGCAAGAGATTATGGGAGGAGCTTGAACCTAGGATCTGTCTGAAAAGTTGCCGGCTTGGATCTGATGTCGGATCTTACGACCCAGAAGTGATGAATAGTGACATAGGATAACACAGATGTAAAGTTATGGTAAGTATACAACTCTTTTTTTCCTCACCTCCTCTATAGCTAAAGACATTGCAAATATTTTTGGGGGGATTATAGTGAGTGAATCTTTCTCAGAATTTCACTGCAAAGAAGCGATTTGTGACTCTCAAGCATTTTTGCTCATTCTTGCTTAACTACACCCTGTGAATTAAGCTAGACAGCAGAGCTACTATAGATTAAAATAAAAACATGAACGCATAAACAAGTGAACTGTCCAGATTTCAGCAACAAGAAAACTAAAAATATAAACTTCAAAAAATGGTACAGAATGTTGTTAGATGCAGAACTGCCATGACCAGTATGCCAAATTCGCAGGTGTTTTAACTCCTCCTTTTGCAAAATTTTTTATTGCATCTTCTGCAGGTCTGAAGTTTTCTACTTTGGAAGATGATAATTTTGGTAGCTCTGACTTCAGGCGTCAGCCCTCCATACTTGATTTTCCACAGCGAAAAAATGTTTTTGAGGACCAGTCCCTCATTATGCCATGAGTTGTTACTGAATCTATCTTTAATTAGTCTATTAAATTCCAGAATTCTGTAGTGATTATTCTAACCAAGGGAATTATCTGCTACTTGAAGGGACCTTCATATGTAGCTTGGGTGTTCCCTGGATAGGACCAAGACCTTTGGGAAAGATGATGTTCTTCGTGTTTCACTGTTGCAGTCATCACTTTTGGGTTGTAGCCCTCAGTTGGTCTGATTAACGAAGTCTTGGGTCCTGCGCCAGTTGCTGTCCCTTCTTCCATGACGTCAGGGGTATTCAACATGCAGCCGATGCCATTACATCAGTCTTTCTTGCCGTGCGGTGCCTGAAGCAGAAGCAGTTTGCAAGTGCCGGTCGGCCAACTCTTGAAATTTTCGTTTTCGAGTTTCAGAACCAAAGTCTTCAATTAAAGCTAAGTACCCCATTGGGGAAACTTTTTCTTGCTCCATACCAATGTCAGTAAAAGTTAATAATTGCATTACTTGTGGAAAGCAAATACATCATAAAGATTTTCATTCGTACTGCATTCCTTTCCTAGGCCCTGAACACGATATACTGTGCTGTAGGTTTTGTGCTTTATTTAATCAGCGCACTATCCGGCGTCTGTATATTTTCGCCTCAAAATATTTCGGTTCTCTGTTTAATTATCCAGAAGTGTTGTCGGTTAGCCATCCAACTACCGGGATTCCGAAAAAACGCAAGGATAAAGACAGAGACAGGCCGCCAAGGTTCAAAACTGCCGATGAAGCTTCCCCTAAGCCAATCGCCAGTTCGCCGGTACTCAGTGAGGCACTTTCGCAGCCCTTGATACCCGCTACGTCTGATTCGCAGAACTCTACTAAGACCCATTCTGAGTCCAATATGCCGTGAGATGCTTCAACTATGGAACCTGCGGATGTCTCTACGTTGGATGGGTCCGGAGCCACTGTGCAGGCACCGGCTTCTGAGGGTGTATTCAGGCCTACGGACTTCCATATTAAACCGACGCCTCCTTCCTCTTTTAGGCCTAAATCTTGAACCATGCCTAAAAACCGATGCCCAGTCTGCATGCTCAGGCCGCTATGCCTAAAAAACAAATAAGAATGGCTGAAGATCTTATAACTCTAATCAGGGGGAGCCAGCCTCCCCCTTCTAAGAGACCTCAGAATGATGTTTATGAATCTTCTGACCGGGATTCTGATTCTTCTGATGATCTGGATTTGCCCTTATCTACTTATGAGGATTCTGATGCAGAGGACTCTATTCCCTCTGCTTCCCCTCCAGAGGATTTTTCTTTTGGTGAAACCTTACATACTCTGAGAGCATTTCCACTGGGAAAGCCAGGATTTTTCTGATTCAAAAAAGAGGCTTAGGGATTTCTTACGCCTGCCTCAGCATAGGCCTTTAGCTATTCCTCCTGTACTAGACATTGTTGATACTTTTTCGGAATCTAGTTTGACCCCTGATTCCTTGCCTCCTGCTCCCAGAAAACTCGACATATATTACAGGGTTCCTGATTCACACAAGTTCCTTTTTAAAAATCCTATTGCGGATCCAGAGACTATTTCACAGGGACCCAATGGCATTAAGGCTTCTACTGCTAAAAATCCTACCCCTTCTGATAGAGACTCCAGGGCACTGGATAGATGGGGTAAGAAGGTTTACACTTCTGCAACCTTGGCCATTAGGGTTTTAAACTGCCAGTTTCATATGTTAAAGTATCAACAACATGTTATTGGATTGCTTGAACAGAAAATGATGTTGATTCCTGACTGTACGGAAAATAAAGAATTACAGGATTTAATGCATTCTGCTGAACAGGTTGGAAAACATACTTTTCAATGTGGATTTGATTCTTTAGAGGCCTCTTGCAGGGCTGCTGTTACTGGGTTCTGTGCTCAGAAGGCATGCTTGGCTTAAGGAGCAATCTTTACCTGCTCATGTTAAAGCTAAATTGTTGGATGCTCCCTTAAATTAGGACCACCTGTTTGGTAACAAGGCTGAGGAAGTTCTTAAAACGATGGAAGATCAAGCTAAATCTATGCAAACTGTTAAAGATTTCTTACAAGTTCAGCCTCCTAGGTTTAGTAGGCACTGGCCATCTAAGAATTGCTCCTTTCCAGCCTCTTCAAGGTCTTCTCGAGCTAAACCCAGACATAGCAGAAACCCCAGGTTTCATTCCCAGGGGACACGCAAGACTAAGCAGTGGGGGGTTTCCGCACCCAAATCGGGGAGCAGTAAGGCTCCCCCCTATGGAAAACAGTCTCAATGACTTGCTTCTAAAACTTCCAAGCACTTCCCAACTGAATGCTCCTTTAGGTGGAAAGATTGGTCTGCAGGCCAAAAACTGGGAACTCATTACCCAGGACAAATGAGTTTTAAATAGTGTTCCAAGGATACAGATTTCACTTCCACACCTTTCCAACACCAAGCGGGTGGCCAGATCTTCCCCCAAATCAGTAGGCAGAGGCCCAAAATCAAGTACTCTGTCTCTCTTAAGCATGGGGGCTATTCAGTTGGTACCACAATAGGACAAGGGTTCCATTTGAGACTAGTCCTGGTACCCAGAAAAGGCAATACATGGCGTCCTATTCTGGACCTTTCTACGCAATACCTTTCTGGTGATTCCAAAGTTCAAGATGCTGACTCTTCACCAGCTGCTTCCTGTGCTCGGCAAAGATGCATGGTTGGCAACACTAGACTTAAAAGAAGCATGCCTGCACATCCCTATCAGGGAGTCTTACAGAAAATACCTACGCTTCAAAGCACTGCCTGCCTGCACTGCCGTTTGGCTTATCTACTGCTCCCAAGGTATTCATAAAATGCCTAGCTCCAGTCATTGCATTCTGCAGGCAAAGAAATACTCAAATATACCCATATCTGGACAATTGTCTTATTCAGGCAGAAAGCCAGGACATACTTTTGAATCATCTGACCTTTGTTCAAATGGTACTGACTTGTCTGGGGTACACCATAAAAGAAAAGAAATCACAACTGGTATCCTGGCAACAAATTATATATCTGGGGGCAAGCTTGAATACAACTTCCCAGATGGCTTTCCTCACGCCAGAGAAACAGATTCATTTGACAACCTACTTCAAACAAGTGGCTGCAAAAACCCAGTTATCTGCAAGGCAAATACTGCAAGCCTTGGGGTTCATGGCCTCCTGCATTCTTCTAATTTCATATGCAAGGCTGCATATGAGGAAACTGCAATGGTATCTCAAAAGCCTATGTTGTCAACATACAGAGGATCTAGAAGCAAGGATTCTTATCATACCTTGCCTACGCCTAGAGTTCCTTTGGTGGGCAGAGGCCTGCCACCAAAACAGGGGACTACCATTCACACTACCCCCTTCCGCCCAAACCTTAACAATAGATGCATCAGGCTATGCATGGGGGGCCCACCTGGCAGGGAAAGTGTATTCAGGGCAAATGGAACCCAAGTCAAATGCACCTGCATATCAATCAAAAATAAATGTTAGCTGTACAGAATGCTCTGACAGTCTTCAAGTACCACATTCTCCCAGGACAATTAATGATAGATGGACAACACCACTGTTAAGTGGTACATAAACAAGGAGGGGAGTACACATTCTTACCTCCCTCTGCAGACCAGCCATGGCATTGTGGAACACAGCCCTGAGCTATCAAGTACATTTACAAGCTCAATTCCTGCTGGGAAAGCTAAATACACTGGCAGACGAACTAAGCAGAAACCTCATGGACCCACACGAGTGGAAACTGGAACCAAGGATGTTATATGGTCCAATCTCGCCTATATTCTTACTCACGGGTTTGGAGCCGAGCATCGGCTCCGACTCGGCCAACTTTATTTTTCTAGCACGAAGTCTCTTAATTGGTTGGGCTAACCTGGTATCCCATGTTGCACTGCTCCATAGCCCCAAATCTCGTTTGCCGCTCGTGTAGCTAGGATGTGGTCTCGCTTGGCTGTGGCTAAGTACCTTTAAAACTTTTTTCTCTCAGAAAATTGTGGTTTTCCTCACAAAGGCTATTTTAATGGCTATTTTTGCTTCTTAGTTATCGTGTATTGTTGTGTGTGTGTGTGTTTGGTATCCCTTCTGTTCCGGCGGGCTAGGCCTGTTTAATTTAGAGGACCTAGTCCTCCCTGTTTTGTCTAGTTTTTTGTCTAATATTCCCTGTTCTGTGTTGAGAGTGTTTTTTTTCTCCCTTGTGTAGTGTGTGCGAGTAGATTCAAGAATCGTTTGAGTTAGAGATTCTTGTCTGCTGTTAGCTGTAGCTTCCCGCCTTAGCCGTTTTCTCGGGCCTAAGGTCCTGTTGCTTTGTGTTTCTATTGGTGCACAAGTGCCTGTCAATATGTCTAAAGAGCAGAAAGATCAAAAGGAACATAAACCTTCTGGGTTTAAAAAATGTTCCAAATGCAACTACAAGATGTCCATTACAGATGGACATTCAATTTGTTTACTGCCTAGGGGCAATTCATTTACAAGAGTCCTGTAGCTTTTGTCATGCCTTCAGTCCGAGGGTACTACAGGAAAGGAAAAACAACTTATACTGAAGGGTCTTGTAAAGCCTTCCTTTGAGGAGTCCATGGACTCTTCCTCTGGTTCTCAAGCTAAGCTCAAGACATCTAAGGCTAAGAATAGATCTCCGGCTCAGTCTGTTTCATCGGAGCCACTGGAGAAGACTGCCAAATTGGATTCTACCTCCTCGGCTCCTCTGTCCTCTGGGCCGCAGGAGGTATCTGTTGTGCTGGAATCGGCCTCTGCTCCAATTCTGTTAGAACCCATTCGGAGACAGTCTCCCAGTGTTAGGCGTGGATCTCCAGACAGGAGATCAGTCACCTTCTCTTTCCTCCATATCCTCCAGACTTTCTGATCTGGATGTTGATAGGGTGGTTCAGAGGCTCCTGCAGTCGCCTGTGTTGGCTAAATTATTTTTGGCTCCGACCTAGTCGGCTCCGGAGCCAGTCCCGATAGTTCCTCCTCCGAGCACCTCCTTGTCTTCGGAGCCGGAGTGTTCTGCTCAGAGTGATGTTCTTCTGCCGGCCCCAATACCTCTCAAGGGTTTATCAGTGCCGACGTCGGCTCCAACCATGTCGGCTCTGTCCTCTGGTTTCTGAACTCAGGTTTCCTCTGTCGGGCCTGAGGGGGATACTTCGGGACTTCTGTCGGTTCCGAGCCTCCCTCTCGGCGCATCGGCTCAGGGAACTCCGGCTCAGGTCGTGGCCTCGGAGGCCAGTTGGTCCTCTGATTCGGGGGGACCCGCCTTCAAGGCCCTGAGGAGCGCACTGGCCAGATCTTCAGTTACATCACCCGGATCGGTCAATCCATCCCCTTCCACACTGGCTAGAGCCTCTGATGTCCCCCTATCGGTAGACGCGAGAGCCCAAAGGTCTGGGGATACCCCCATGAGCGGCCCCCTACTTTCTGAGGGCCCCTCAGAGTCTGTGCCTGGGGAGCCCACCCAAGAAGGAAGTTGTGCAAGAGGAAGCACATAGACACCCAGGACGAGTCTCTCACTTCTGATACCGACCTCGAGGAGTCAGAGGGGTCCCCCAAGTCGTCCTTCAATGACGTCTCTTTCTTCGACATCCTGGAGATTTTGAGGCAGAGAGGCGGCTGGCCATCCAAGACCCCCTCTGAGGAGTCTGTATTCCTCAAGGCCTTTGGGGCTCAACCCTCCGCCTCCTGGGTGACTCCACCCTTCGATGAGCTCCTAGATTTTATTTGCCGAAGGGTGAGAGAGACTCCTGACTCTGTGGAACCGGTACCCAGACACCCTAATAAATTTTTTTCAGCTCCCCCTGGGAAAGAGTTCCTGCCCAAAGGGGTGTCTGTGGATGCCATGGTGGTGGCAGCGGCGGCCACTCAGCAGGAAGTAGCCGAGTCTTCTTCCTCCATTCATCCTCCTAACAAGGAGTCCAGGAGCATGGATCGGTACGGGAAACGTACCCTCTCTTCAGCAACCTTCACCCTACAGTCACTAAATTATCTTGGTCATTTTACTCTGCTCCAGAGAGATCTCCTTAAAGAGTTAGGAGATACTCTAACGGGTAACGTACCTGAGGTGTTGGTGCAGACCGTCAACGCCCATTTGTCTACCCTTGGCTCGATTGTCAACTCGTTCATGAGGCTCATATCTTATGCAGCCGAAGGGGCGAGTATGGCAGCTAGTTCAGGTGTAGCCCTCAGGAGGCAAGCCTGGATGCGCCTGTGTCATTTCGCAGAGGCCTTCAAGTCTTTCTTCAATGACGCCCCCTTTGATGGGTCCTTACTCTGTGGGACCAAAGTGAAAGACACCCTCACCAGATGCGAGCAAGAGGGAAAGGCCCAGTCTGCCGTAGGGGTCCGTTTTTCCCTCCCTTATAGGCCTTACCCCAAGGCTCAGAGAGGAGGGAAGATGTGGTTCAAAAAGTCACAGAAGTCTTTCCCTGCCACTTAAGGTGAGTCCCCCTCCAGAGGCAGAGGAGGGGGAGGCTGTTCTGGAAGACGCCGCCCCAGGGGCAGAGGAGGCCCTTGCAATTCGGGAGACGGTGATTCCTTTCGCGGGTCTTCCTGTCATCGTTCCTAAAGTATTGCCCGACTGTGCTATTCCGCAGCCAGTCGGGGGCCGCATTTCGTTGTACCCGGAAGCCTGGGCAAGTATCACTCAGGATCGATGGGTGCTTTGAATAGCTACCGGAGGTTATACCATCCCCTTGCTATCAGACCTCCCTCCAGTCAAGAGAATCCCGGATGTTCCACCCAGTCAAAGGGATCACGCAACACTAGAAATTGCAAAATTGCTGAAAAAAGGAGTCATCCAACCTGCCCCTCAGACCAGATCGGATTAGGGACTTACTCAAGACTTTTTTTGGTGCCGAAAAAAACAGGGGACCTGAGACCCATCTTGGATCTCAGCCGACTGAATCACTAAGTTCTAAAGTCCAAGTTCCGAATGGTCACCCTCCAGTCTATTTTTCCTTTACTGGGAAATGAAGTATGGATGTGCTCCATCGATCTCAAGAATGGCTTACTACCATGTCAAAATGGACAGGGCATCCAGGAGTCACTTATGCTTCCGGCTGGGAGCCAGTCATTTTCAGTTTCGTGCCCTGCCCTTTGGTCTCACCACAGCCCCCAGGGTGTTCACCAAGTGTTTGGCAGTGGTGCAGCTCACCTGAGACGTCAAGGATTCCAAGTGCTTCCATGCCTGGACGACTGGCTCCTCACCGCCCCCACCAGGCATCTTTTCATTCAGGCCAGGGAAACGACCATTGCCCTTTGTCATCGACTAGGAATTACCTTGAACTGGGGAAAGTCTGCCTTGCTGCCCTCACAGCGTGTCACATTTATAGGCGCAGAGGTAAACACCGTTCGAATGCGGGCGTTCCTGCCCCAAGAAAGGATAGGAGTGTTGCAGAGTCAGGTTTGCGCATTGTTACCCCTCAAGAAAGTTCAGGCCAGATGGGTTCTCCTGCTCCTGGCATCCATGGCAGCCACCATTATGTTCGTGCCTCTAGCCAGATTACACATGAGGCTTCTGCAGTGGCTCCTCTTTGCCCAATCGTCCTTTCAGGAATTCCCCCTGTCCCACTTGATCCTACTCACCGATCGGTGCAAACAGGACCTCCATTGGTGGCTACGCTCTACCAACCTGGACGAAGGGAAGCAATTTGTTCCTATGTCACCTGTTGCCACGGTGACCACGGACGCCTCCCAGATGGGGGGGGCATTATCTTGGCAGGACGGTCCAAGGCACGTGGCAAGATCATGAGGTACATCTGTACATCAATGTTCTAGAGATGAGAGCAATGTTACTGGCATTGCAAGCACTTCAGAGCTCTCTTCCTCTGGGAACGATTGCGATTCACTCGGACAACATGGTGTGGTACCTAAACGAGCAAGGGGGGACCAGATCTTACCCCCTATGCAGAGAGGCCATGCAATTGTGGCAGTGGGCAGTGCCTTCCTGATGGTTGCTGGTGGCAATGCACATTCCGGGGAAGGCCAATGTGATAGCATACAGGCTGAGCAGAGCTATTCTGATGCCTTACAAGTGGTCCCTGAACCGCCGAGTTGCGGAACAGATTTTCAGCAGGTGGGGTCAGCCTTGCTGCGATCATTTTGCCAATCCCCTCAATGCCAAGTGCAGCAACTACTTCACACTGATCCCCCCACAAGGGGAGTCACCCAGGGACGCTGTAGTCCACGATTGGCCCCCCGGTCTGCTCTATGCTTTCCCTCCGTTTCCTCTGTTACCAAGAGTGATTCAGAAAGCCATATCCTCGGGAAGCAAGGTGATTCTAATTGCCCCACACTGGCCTCGCCAAGTCTGGTTCTCCTTTCTTCATCAGTACGCAGTGGACCGTCCTTGGATTCTAGACCCAGCGCCAGACCTACTGACACACGTCGGGACAGTCCCATCCCTCCTTGCGGACCCTCAGGTTGACAGCCTGGCTACTCCACTTCCATCCTTAGTCAGACTTCGTTTTTCACCTGAGGTAGTACACATTTTATCCTCTTATAAATCTTCCACCAGAAAAATTTATTCCAGCAAGTGGAAAAGATTTTCTATTTGGGCTCATGCCCAGGGACTGGACCCTTACACAGCCCCTATGCCTGCTGTTTTGGATTTTTTTATCCATGCTGTTTCAGCAGGGTTCTGCTCCTGCGACCATTAAGGTCCAGCTGGCCGCTATTTCTAATTTTCGTACCTCTTACGAACCTTCTCTTATGCCTCATAAACTCTGTAAGGCCTTTTTGAGGGGCACCTTGTCACTACGGCCTCCTGTGTCAGAACCCATCATGCCATGGGATTTAAACTTTGTCTTGCAATCCCTGACTTCCCCACCTTTCGAGCCAGCTGCTACCTGTGAATTAAAATTTCTGTCTTGGAAGACTGCCTTCTTAATAGCCATCACATCAGCCAGACGGGTGTCAGAGATTCAAGCTCTGTCCATCAAATCCCCGTATTTAATCTTTCATAAGGACAAGGTTTCCTTGAGACCTAATCCGTCCTTTCTTCCTAAAGTAACATCTACTGTTAATCTAAATCAGTCTGTTGAGCTGCCAGTTTTCTTCCCTCAATTTTCCAACAAGGCAGAGTTTAGATTTCATCAGTTGGACGTGCACAGGCAGCAACGATTCTACTTACACAGGACAGAACTCCAGAAATCTGACCGTTTGTGTCCTTTTCAGAAAATAGAACAGGTTCCCCGATTTCTAAGATTACAATTTCCAGATGGATTTCTGATTGCATTTCCTATATCTATTCGTCAGCAGGCAGAAATTTATCTTCCCCGTCAAGGCTCACTCTACCAGGGCTGTTTCCGCTTCAGTAGCTTACCATTCCAGGCTATCTTTGGATGATATTTGTGCTGCGGCCACGTGGGCTTCTCCTCGCACCTTTATTACTCATTACAAATTAGGTGCGGCTTCTAGGGGCCGGGCTTCCTTTGGTTTCACAGTTCTCAGGAGTATCTTCCTTTGAGCCTCCCAGGATAGAGGTGCTGGGGACGCTGTTCCGTGAGTAAGAATGTAGGCGAGATTGGACCACATAACATCTAGAAGTTATGTACTCACCATAATGTTCGATGTATGTGGTCCATCTCGCCCCCTCCTGAAGGATTTGGAGGCAACATTTGGTCTTGAGTACCCTTCAATGTTGGTTGTTTTTTCTTTACTACCCTGGATAGTGTTCTACCTTCCTGGACTGTGGTTGTGCATGGGGTGTGACTGTGGATTGCTGCAAACTAGATCTGGGGCTATGGAGCAGTGCAACATGGGACACCAGGTTAGCCCATCCAATTAGAGACTTCATGCTAGAAAAATAAAGTTGGCCGAGTCAGAGCCGATGCTCGGCTCCGAACCCGTGAGTAAGAATGTGAGGCGAGATGGACCACATACATCGAACGTCATGGTGAGCACATAACTTCTAGATTTTCAGCATGTTGACAAGCAAATGGGGGAGCCCAGATATAAACCTGTTTACCTCCCCCCAAAACTATCAGTTGGACAAATTCTGCACAAGGACACCCCACAAACAAGCTCGGAAAGTGGATGCTCTGTCCTTCAGCTGCTATCAGTTTATGCCTTTGTTCTCTCTGCCTCTCCTCTCCACTCCAAAGTACTACTAAAGATCAAACAAGACAAACCAAGGACAATTTTGATTGCACCAGACTGGCCACGCCAACACTGGTATACCCCCTCTTGCGCAGTGTGGTCCCCATGGCACCTGCCTCAGACTCCTACTCTATTGTCTCCGCAGGAGGACCAAATTCTGCGTCCTCAACTTCAAACACTGAATCTAGCAGCCTGGCTAATTACATAATTTCTCCTTTACCATCCCTCAGTAAACCAATGATGGATATCATTTTAGAGGCAAGGAGGCCTCGTGCCAGAAAGTCTTGCGCTGAAAAATGGAAAAGATTCTGAGACTGGAACCAATCTCAAGGGATGAGTACAGCAGTGCCCAATTTACCTCGGATTCAATACTTAACTGAGATGCTTCATAAGGGCCTGTCTTTCTCATCCATCAAAATTCACGCCTTGGCCATCTCAGCTCATTATAACACAGAACCACCCCTATACTCTCATCCAGTGCTTAAGCAGTTCCTCAGAGGGGCCAAAAATCTATGACCACCCAGGAGAGCTCCAACTCTGCCTGGAACCTCAACTTTGTATTTGAAAAGCTAACCCTTCCTCCTTTCGAGCCAGCTGCCACTGCAGACTTAAAATTCCTTTCTTGGAAAACATCTTTCCTTTTAATAATCACTTCAGCAAGAAGGGCATCTGAATTACAGGCCCTCATGGCAGTGGAGCCTTTCATCATCTTTCATGCATACAGGGTGTCCCTCAGGACCAATCTCTCCTTCATGTCCAAAGTGGTATCCAGTGTGGCCCTTAATCAGTCCATACATTTGCCAACCTTCTTTCCTAATCCACAAAACAAAGGGGAACGGATTCTGCACTCCTTAGACGTGCACAGACAACTTAGATTGTACTTGGACAGAACTAAGCCTCAAAGAAAATCTGATCAACTGCTGGTGGCATTTGCTGCAGGGGCAGAGGGGAAGGGTATTTCAAAGCAAACCATTTCCAAATGGATAGGCGATTGCATTCATTTTTGCTACAAACACCATTGAAAACCTATCCCACAGGGGATCAGACCCCACTCTACCCGGGCTGCATCTACCTCTACAGCCTTTCTCAGAGGCGTCCCTACCAGGGACATCCTAGAAGCTGCTACCTGGAGTTCTGTACATACTTTCAACAAGCATTACCATCTGCCAGTTTTCTCTAAATCCAGAGCTGGCTTTGCCACTGTAGTCTTGCAGGGCCTTTTAGCTGGTCCTAATTCTATTTAAATTCCTCCTCCCATCCTTAGCTTTGGGAATCTACCCAAAAGTGATGATTTGCAACAGTGAAACACGAAGAACATAGTACAATTGTGTACACTTACCATAAATGTAGATGTTCGAGTGTATTCACTGTTGCAGTCCTGGTTACCCTCCCGCCAGCCCCTTTCTTTTTGGGATATACCTCTACTTTCCTTTACTATCCTCAAAAGCTTTTTGGTGTATTTGATTTTTTGTTGGAGGTATAACCTTGTATATTTATAGATTTAATTGCTTCCCGTTAAGGGGACACCTGACATCTGGGGCAAGAAAAACTGATGTAATGGCGTTGGCTGCATTTTTTATACCCATGACGACCTGACGTCATGGAAGAAGGGACAGCAAATGACGCAGGACCCAAGACTTTGTTAATCAGGCTGACTGAGGGCTACTGCAAGCAGATAACCCAAAAGTGATGACTGCAACAGTGAATATACTCAACTTCTACATTTATAGTAAGTGTACACAAGTGTACTTTCTGCCATTTTCCCCCTTTGCTTCAAAGACATTAAGGCAGAAAGTTATTGACCTCTGTCTAAATTTGTTTCCTAGTTTTGTCTATTTATCATAAGGATGAGAGGGAGTCAACTGTGAGTCAACTGGCTTGTTTAATGCTCCTACCACTAGAGCTGTTTTTACTGTAACCATCTTCTATAAGGCATCTTTGGATATCTTCGGTGGTCACTAAAGAGGTGTGCTAGAACTGGATAGCACTTCCAAATTTTGCTTTCGGGCTGAAGTGTTCAAAGGCAAGTTTCTGTAAGATCGTCTGGGGATTTTGTCCTGATGGTTAACTAAACACTTTTGTATCTAAGAAGAATTATATACTTTCCACAGACTTGGATCTGCTCTGATGCTTCACTGTTTGTTAACCATCTTATTCTCCATTCTGCAGTATCTTTTGGGGACAGTTTACTTGTGCTTTGTTGCCTTTATCTTGATCAGAAGCTGGAACCAGAAGACAGGGGCACTGGCTATGTGTAAAAGCAGGCACAATAGTAGCCCAGTAAAGTTTGATCCAATGAACTGAGCAATTATGAAGTGCTCAAGTTGTAAAGGTTAACAGTACTAGATTCTGTAAGCAGCACTAGTGTTGTGGTGAATACTTATCTTTTATAAAAGAATTTTTAGCTGGTCTAGGGGAATATCTGTTAAACTAATGCAGAAAATTCATGAATCTCTACTTTCTCGGGATGTCCTTAAGGCTAGTTATTAGAGCCCTAATACATAAGACAACACCACAGAGAGAACTATGACAGTCTGTATAAAACATGTATGATATAGAGTGTTACTAGTTAATTGCACCCCCTCCAAATTATCATCACGGGTCTGTCTCTCAAACCCTACATCTAAGCAAACAGACTTGTGCAACTAGGCATTGCAAAATTCAGTCCCATGGACCACTGTAGCTTCTTCCAACTCTGCATTCTAATACAAAAGCTATTCATTAGCAAGTTGACATTTTCCCAAAGAATCGAGATGGTTGGACAACTATGATAGAAAATGTATTCACCCTTAGCAGTTTGGCTGCTAAAACTTCGAATTATTTAGACCTGCTTAAGAGCAAGCTCTGTAAATGCTGCAGGACTGCAGGATTTACTAAACTCTGCTTCATTAACATTACTGGAGTAGCTTATTATGGTAGTTTAGAGTGGGGCGTCATTCTCCCTACATCACCTTTTCCCATTCATCTAGAAATCTTACAGAAGCAAATCTGGATAGAATGGATTCTTTCGACACAAATTCAAATGGAAGTTCTCCCAGCCCTTACCCCAATGGGTCAGGAGACTTTAACTTGTGCAACTCTGCCTATTCTGGCTCCTTCTCCAATCTGTCCTTCAGATTTGGAGCCTTCAGATCCAAGTGCCATCTCTTTTAAATCCAAAGATACCTCTTTTTGGATCCGGTGTCTTTTCTGAGCCTGTCTGAGTTGGAGGGCTCTCAGACCCAAAGCTTCATTGTCTGATCCAAAGGGTTAGGGTTGACTCCAAAGTTGTCGGAGCTGTGTCTGCCTCTCTGAGCCTCATCATTCGATAGCTTTGACTCCTGCCTCAGTGGTGGCATCTTCGAGTCATAGGTCCAAAAGCATGTCTTCTCAGTGCTGATAGTTTTTCTGCCCGGGGGATTCTGCCTTCATGGTGGTGGAGAGTATTCTCATTGAGATTAGGTGGTTCCTCCTCCCTCGGATCTTCCTTCTGGTTCTCAGATGTCTTTGTATTGTGAGCCATCGCATACTACTCCACAGGGGCAGCCAGGCCAAAGTCTGCAGGCAATCCTACAGGGGATTATCTCTTCCAATACTTCTCCAGAGCATCCCACAGAAGTCGTCCCTAGGAAGAGGAGTGCAAAAGGAGGCACCTGGACTTCTGTCAGAATTCAGTCATGGAAGATACAGATTTCAATTTTGATGTAGGGGGAGGGTCCCAAGATCACTACCTGATGACATCTCATTTGGAGACATTTTAGAAATCCTGAAACAATGGGGTGGTTGGTCTAATAACAGCCCTAATCAAGAGGAATCTGTATTCTTGGAGGCTTTTGCTGCTGGCCTGTCTACCTCCTGTGTGACTCTGCCCACTGATGAGCTAATTGATTTGATCTCTCGGCAGGCATGGAAGGAATTTATTGTGTAGAGCTGGTCCTCAAGAGACCATATAGGATCCTGGCAGCACCTAAAGGTAGAGCGTTCTGGAACGAAGTAGTACTGGTCGATGCTATGGTTGTGAAAGTAGCCACCAAGAAGGAACTTGTGGAACAGAGTTGTTCTGGCTGCCCCCCAATCACGGAGTCTAGGTTGTTGGGATAGATTTGGGAAGTGAGTATATGTGTCAGTGACCTTTGCAGTACAGTCCCTGAATTCTTTAGCATACCTTACCTGATTACAGAGGGATTTGACCAAGAACTCTCAAAAACCGTCTCTGTGACTAGTACTGCTGAGGTGAAGTCTTCTATTGCTTAACAGTTAGACACCCTTCAGTCCATTTCAAATTCTTCTATGAGGCTCATTTCACATGAAGCTGAAGGAGCCTCGAGTGGCGGGTTCAGGCATTTCTATCACGAGACCTGCCTGGGTGCACCTCTGTGATTTTATGGAGTCCTTCAAGCCATCCTTTGTTAATGCTTCTTTTGATGGACATTCATTATTTTGCCCCAAGGTGAGGGACAAACACTCCCAGTGTGATAAAGATGGAAAGACCCTGTCTGCTGTTGGTGTACATTTCTCAGCTCCTCAAAGAGCTTTTTCCAGGAATTGGCGAGGTGGTCGCAAGATGTGGTTCAAGACATCTCAGGGTCCATTCCATGATCACGTGGAGAAAGTACCCCGAGGCAGAAGGAGGGGTGTCTCCAACAGCAGACACCGCCCATGTGGCAGAGGAGGCCTGCAGAACCAAGGGTCTAGTGATTCTAGCTATATAATTCCCTTCTCCCTACCACTGCTATGACAGAGAAAAATCCCCAATGTTCCACCTAGTCAGAGGAAAACAGCAGCTTTAGAAATACAAAGTTTGTTATACAAGAGAGTCATCCAGGAGGTCCCCCCAGACCAGAAACCGTCCAGGACTTGCTCAGGATTCTTTTTTAGTGATAAAGAAGACAGGAGGCTAGAGACCAACCTTGGATTTCAACGTTCTGAACAAGTCTGTTCAGAGTGGTCACGATTCAGTCCATTTTGCCTTTCCTGCACAAGGACAACTGGATGTGCTGTATAGATCTCCAGGATGCATACTATCACATAAAAATGAACAGATGATCCAGGAGATGCCTATGCTTCCAGCTGGGAGCCGGTCACTACCATTTCAGAGCACTGCCCTTTGGCCTCACCACAGCCCCCAGGGTGTTTACCAAATGTATGGCAGTGGTAGCAGCCTATTTCAGACTGCAGAGATTCCATGTGTTTCCATACCTAAACGACTGGCTCCTTACTGCCTTAACCAAGCATCTACTGATAATTGCTCAATATTACATACTCCAGACTATTCCGATCTGGGCATCACAATCAACCACAAGAAATCTCAGCTTCAACCTTCTCAATCTCTCGAGTTCATAAGTGCCAATTTCAACACAATATCAATGATAGCATCTCTGCCCTTACAGAGGGTTCAAACCATTAGTTTTCAAGAAAGCAGAATAGTTCTAAGTTCATTAATACCAGCCCTCAAGGTATTACACACCCACTGTTCAATGCCAGCAACAATAGTTCCGCTTCCACTAGCAAGGTACCATATGAGAATTGTATAATGGAAAGTAGCAACCCAGTGGTCCATCATACATTAACCCTTGTCCACCAAGATCGACATAACTCAAGCCTGCAAGAGATTCCTTTAATGGTGGATTTACTCATATCGACTATTGCAAGATCTTCTATTCATTGTCCCTCAACCAAAGGCCATAGTGACCACGGGTGCTTCTGAGATTGTTGGGGGGGGGGCATTTCTTAGGAAAGAAGGTTCAAGGCACATGGTACCCCAAAGAGGCCAACTTGCTTTACAGACATAAAAAATAAGTTATGTACTCACCATAATGTTCCATCTGTGTTGTCCATTTTCTTTCTTCCTCAACTCCCCTCCCTCCAGCCCCCTGCCATGTTTCTTTGACTTCTGGAATAGCAGGAGTGTGCCTCCGGAACTAAATTTCTTTTCTTTGAGCTCCAGGAAGTGGTTTTCCATAGTAGGTAAAATACAGCCATGTTTTACTTCAGGGAGCTAAAAACAAGATCTGGGGAAGGAGGGGGCCTACAGCATTATGGGTAAGGGATGAGCTTGAGAGTGTGTGGTTTCCTCGAGCTGTAGAACATGGGCAGAGTCAGATCCGATGATCAGATTTG
The DNA here is from genome assembly GCF_019279795.1 of Protopterus annectens. Classification (NCBI taxonomy): domain Eukaryota; kingdom Metazoa; phylum Chordata; order Ceratodontiformes; family Protopteridae; genus Protopterus; species Protopterus annectens. The sequence continues at coordinate 308,403,251 of NC_056743.1, read as the reverse complement.
GACCTGTATGTTGAAGAATGAAAATGGACAACACAGATGGAACGTTATAGTAAGTACATAACTTCTTTTTTTAGAACTGTAAAGCATACCTAGTTTCTATGGAATTTAGATATGACAGATATGTTGACATGGACTTTGTGGTCAGTAATGACATCAAGTAGTTTAACCTGTGTACCCTGTTCAATTTCTGTGTTCATTATGGATTTGATGGAGATAATACCTAGGCTAAATGTAATGAATTGTGTTTTATTGGCAGTTAGATTGAGTTGCATATTTATTAACCAATCTGTGTTCTAAGTGGTTAAAATATAATTGAAAGCCAAGTTGAAGAAAGGTGGAAGAGCATATGAGTGTACAATCGTTGGCATGTTGTACTAGTCTTGAATGGGATGGAGTAGTGTGCATAGCATTAACAAAGGTGATAAATAGGATAGGTGCAAATATGGTCTCTTGAGCACCAATATTTATTGGCTCAGAATTAGCTATATTGCCTCCATCCCATAAGGGATCCTGTATATTATTTATTTTGAAATGTTTAGGCTGTTGTTTTTTTAGACATATGTCTTAGTTTCTGTGGTTGTCATCTCACACATGCACATGTAAGTTAATAGAGTTGAGTGCCTTTATTTCCTGTCAAAAGCTATATTAGTTCTAGTGAGTTAGAAGGTTCTGGTTATCTACACAGCTTTACTTTGGAGGATATTTGGATCCTACATTTTGACCTTGTGAATAGCCAGCATTCCTTTACCAGAAGCAGAAAAGGGGAATTTGTCAGAAAAGATGGTGCTAACTGAATAATTTCACCAAAACGTCACTTTAAGAAGGATACCAACAAAACTTCAGGAATATAATTCTGCCAAATTTATTAATATTCCAATGTGCAGTTAAACTGGTTTGGATTGTTTAATGAATATTACATTTTGCCTCATTCCAGGGCATCACTCTCTCTAGGTTTTCCCCCCAACGTGATTTAACTCTTCTTGTAAGTTCACTGCAGCAGTACAGTTCAGTTAGTCTTTGCCTTTCATCTGGAGTGTTTAGTAGACTTAATGGACTACATGCATTTAAGAATAATTTTTGTGGTCTGCAGATGAGAAAGATAACTTGCTGCCCAGACTTGTGTGCACACACATTTTTTCAGATATTGGAAGTAATAACAACCAGCTAGCTGATAGAAATTGTTCTTCTAATGCCATTTGCCTACTTAAAGCTTTTCATATTTCCCTTTACCAGAGTATGTCTGTATAATTACCTTTTAAAATATAATGCCTAATTTCTTTAAGTATTTATACAACTGAAATTACATACAACTGCTTGATTATAATTGTTGGCATCCACTTTCTAAAGAGAGACTGCCCAGTCATAGCTACCAGAAGTTAATCATATTCCGTAGAAAACCACAGCACCACCACGTAGCTAAAACCTTGAATCCTTTATTAAAAAATCAACGACGTTGGACAAAACGTGAAAACATGAAACAAAGTAGAAATAAAATCCCCTGTTACTCTTCTCCAACAATAAGCGCTTTCGGTAATAACCTTCTTCAGATTGTATTCAATGAATGGGGGAATTTTCATTAAAAGAACCTTAAACCAATCAGGACAAACAATTGAAGCCATCTCTCTCTCTCTGCTGAACAAACTGAATGTAACCAATGAGGTCTGAAAGATGCATACACCTTCCATTTTAGCCAATGGTAGGTCTCCTGTGCTTAAGTATGGGTTTTAGCGGAACAACTGCATTAAGTCCTGGTGGTTTATCCACTTGTAGATTAATAATCCAGTTTACCTCATTTCTTTCTGTTGCATTTGTGATATCCCCCTGCCTTATCCCTACATAAGTATTTTGTATCACTTTGAAATAGAACCTATGGGAAGGAAACTGTATGATATGGTTTGCTAAACAATTTTTGGCATCTTGTTGATGGATGTCACGAAAATGTCTCAGAACTCTGTTCTTAAAAGGCTAATCAGTTTCACCCACATAGTAGGCAGGACATCCTAAACAGGTGGCTAAATATACTATGTGGGGTGTATTGCAATCAGCTCGGCATAAAAAATGATGGCAAATCTTGGTGATGAGATGTGTAAAAGAGTTGCTGGTATCAATGCTGTCACAAGCCGAGCATCTCCCACAGCGAAATGTTCCTTTTCTTTTACTAAGGGGAGAATTCTTCACACCATCTTTGATACATAGGAGACGTTTAAGATTCTTTTTATTTTTAAAAGTAAATGTGGGTGTAGCTCCCACAATCTCTCGTATTCTAGTGTCTTGTGTCAGGACAGGCCAGAATTTGATTATTTCGCAAACTTGACAGTCATTAGTGTAAGTTAGATTTATGCTCAAAACATTCCCAAAACTATGGTGCATGGCTCTGGTAGAGAGGGATAGTCATTTCTAGGTAGTAGTGGGGCTCCTTCAGTCTTTCTCAAACGATCTAGGTCTTCCTTTCTAATAGATATATCTTTCTCCGTATAACCTCTATTGCTCAGGTTTTTTTGCAGGAATGAAACTTCTTGCTCATAATCTGACTCGTTAGTACAGAGTCTAGAAATTCTGGTGATTTCATTCCTTATGAAGGATGAGCTTTATGACATGCTTATGCAAGGAAGACTTAGTCAAGAATTGTTTTAGTTTTTAGATGTTACCCATCCGTTGATACCATCCATCAGTGGGCTACCCAAAATTCATAAGGACCTTTCCAATCCCCCTCCACGTCCAATTGTGTCGGGTCGAAGGTGGATAACAGAGCCCCTCTCAATATATGTGGAAAAGGAATTGAAAATTCTTCTTTCATCCGTACCCATGGTACTCGGACACTGTCATGCTACTGGAACAACTAAAGATATTTGATTTGAATGTATATTCTGAAATCCTATTAGTAACATTAGATGTCTGCAGTCTTTTTAATTCCATTCCAAATGAATCTGGAATTGAAGCTGTGAGAAATTACATCAAGATTCATGCCAATAATGTGGACATAGAACTTATTTGCAGCTTACTTGAAATGGTATTAGAAACCGACATCTTTTGTTATGACAGGAATTATTATTGGCAACGTTGGGGGGGGGTGACCACGGGCACTCCATGTGCCAACAGTTACTCTAATTCCATATGGAATGGGAGAGAGAGAAAGTTCTAACTCCATCCAATCCTTGGTTCAAGAATGCGATCTATTATGCACGTTTTGTTGATGATATCATACTTTTTGGAATGGAAAAGAGGAAGATTGGCTTATTTTTATCCATATGTAAATGCAACCACCACATTTTTGAAATTCACCATGCAGTTTTCAAAAGCTTGTATAGATTTTTTGGATGTCACTCTTTTCCTTGATCAAAGGAAAAGGATTGGGACTAAAATTCATCGGAAAGAAACTTGGAAAAAACATTATTAAAACAGAAGCAGCATGCACCCTAGGCATGTCTCTAAGAATATCATGGGAAATGAAATCACCAGAATTTCTAGACTCTGTACTAACGAGTCAGATTATGAGCAAGAAGTTTCATTCCTGCAGAAAAACCTGAGCAACAGAGGTTATACGGAGAAAGATGCATCTATTAGAAAGGAAGACCTAGATCATTTGAGAGAGAATGAAGGAGCCCCGCTACTATCTAGAAATGACCATCCCTCTACCAGAAGAGCCATGCACCATAGTTTTGGGAATGTTTTGAGCGTAAATCTAACTTACACTAATGACTGTCATCAAGTTTGCGAAATAATCAAATTATGGCCTGTCCTGACACAAGACACTAGAATACAGGAGATTGTGGGAGATACACCCACATTTACTTTTAAAAATAAAAAGAATCTTAAATGTCTCCTAAGTATGAAAGATGGTGTGAAGGATTCTCCCCTTAGTAAAAGAAAAAGGAACATTTCACTGTGGGAGATGCTCGGCTTGACAGCATTGATACCAGCAGCTCTTTTACACATCCCATCTCCAAGATTTGCCATCATTTTTCATAGGTTCATAGGTTTATACTAGGCTGTCTGCCCTAAGGCATTTATAAGCCTAGCCCAAAGTTTTGTGGCTTACGCCACCCCTTATATGAAAAAATACTGTGCCCATTAGTTTGTTGTGCCTCTGTCCAGCAGTGACACAGAGATGGTTCCCGGGGTAAACCTACGATCTCCCATCCACAGGTCAAGATTTCTCTTGAACAGAGCCAGCGAGGTGCTCTGCCTCACATGGACTGGGATTTTATTCCACAGCATAGGGAGTCTCTGAGTGATAAATCTATCCCTCCAGCACGTCCTATTTATATCCGTGCTAAGGTTTAAGTCGCTTGGTCTAGTGGTTTTGGTGGATTTGGATTTTTTGAGGTGGAGCATGTCCATTAATTCCGGGTTGGACATGGCCTTGTATGTCAGGCACATGTCACCTCTGAGCAGACGGTATGCGACTGAATAGAGCTGGAGTTTCTTCAATCTGGCAGCATATGACAGATTTTGGAGTCCCTTTATCCTTTTGGTGAGGAACTTTTGGGGTCTCTCCAATTGCTGCAGATGTCGGGTGTGATACATCCTGAATGGGGCATTGTAATAGATCATTGGTCTGATAAGTGAAGAGTACAGGGGAACAATGACCTCACTAGATCTGGATGTGAATCCCTTCATGATCAGGTGGGCAATGTAGAAGGTCTTTCTAACAACTTTAGCAACGTGAGTGTCAAAAGAAAGGCCACTGTCAACCTGGGACCCCAGGTCCCCGATAACCTCTTCTGTGCTTAGTGGATTGCCACCTATATGGTAGCTTGGGGTTACCTTGTTTTTCCCGAAGGGTATGACTATACATTTTTTGGCGTTTAACTTCAGGTCATGGTTCTGGCACCAGCTATCTGTTTCCATGAGTCCCTTCTGAAGGATATCCGTGTCCGATGCACTTTCCACTATGGCGCCCAGTTTGCAGTCGTCTGCAAACTTTGTCAGCCAAAGTCCTCCCATGTTGGCCTGTACTTCTGAGTAGTAGATGCCGAACAATAGGGGGCCAAGGATCGAGCCCTGTGGGACACCACTTGTGACCGGCTTGGAGTCTGACATATTGCCAGCAACTCTAACCCTGTGGGTTCTGTCCTTAAGCCAGTTTGCAACCCATCTTGTGACATATGGGTTTACATTTAAGCTGGTAAGTTTTTCTACAATACCCGAGTGGGGTACTGTGTCGAAAGCCTTTGCAAGGTCAAGGTAGGCTGTATGGACTGCCTTTCCCTCATCAATGGCCTTGGTGACTGTTTCGAAGAAGTCGACCAAGTTCAAAAGGCATGATCTGCCCTTGACTAAGCCAAACTGGGTCGGGTCCAATGTCTGCAAGTCCCCTATATCTTTGTTTATGAGCTCCATTATGATCCTCTCCATAGCTTTGCAGACTAGACTTGTTAAGCTTATGCCTCATGCTCATGCCGAGCTGATTGCAATACACCCCACATAGTATATTTGGCCACCTGTTTAGGATGTCCTGCCTACTATGTAGGTAAAACTGATCAGCCTTTTAAGAACAGAGTTCTGAGACATCTTTGTGACATCCATCAACAAGATGCCAAAAATTGTTTAGCAAACCACATTATAGAGTTTCCTTCCCATACGTTCTGTTTCAAAGTGATACAAAATATCTATGTAGGGATAAGGCAGGGGGATATCACAAATGCAACAGAAAGAAATAAGGTATATTGGATTATTAATCTACAAGCGGATAAACCACCAGGAGTTAATGCAGCTGTTCCGCTAAGACCCATACTTAAACACAAGAGATCTACCATTGGCTAAAATGGGAGGTGTGTGTGCATCTTTCAGACCTCATTGGTTACGTCCTGTTTGTTCAGCAAAGAATGGAGATGGCTTCAATTGTTTGTCCTGATTGGTTTAAGGTTCTTTTTAATAAACATTCCCCCATTCATTGTATACGATCTGAAGAAGGTTATCACCAAAAGCGCTTATCGGAGAAGAGTAACAGGAGATTTTATTTCTACTTTGTTTCATGTTTTCACGTTTTGTCCTATGTCGTTGATTTTTTAATTAAGGATTCAAGGTTTTAGCTACGTGGTGGTGCTGTGGTTTTCTACGGAATTTACTTCATTTATTCTACACACCTTTAGCAGCTGTTGCTCTTTCTTTTTGCCTAAGTTAATCATATGGTTAGCTCATTTTAAGATTGCATAGTAATTGTGTGTTGCGAATACCAAATTGTACCTGGTGTCATGCTAAAATGTAGGAAGAGGCAAGGGCACTGAAGAAGTATTAACCCCTCCACTGAATCGTGTATATGCAAGTGCAGTACTTTTAGCCAAGATGTAATTATTTGAGAGAGTGTTGTATAAACTTACCCTCCAGCAGTATAGCCTGAACCTTATTAGGGAATGGCAGACATTAGTTAAAGCCCAAGCCAGCAATGTCCTTTTGATGTATGGTCTGAAGGCCAACCACCTGAAATATATTGTAGATCCTGCCCCTTATGATCCTGGTAGGGAAGCAGGGCACAGAAAATAAAAATCCAGTCAGACAAAAGCAAGAAAAGATGTGGATAAAGCCAGCTGATCTACTGGTACAATGATCTCTCTCCTGTAAGATCTACTGTTGAGATCAGAATCTTGTGCAACTGAATTTTTTTTTTTTTTTTTGCAATTCTTTCAGACCACTTGTGACGTCTGGCCAATATCCCGTGGAACTGCCACCAATTAAATGTAACGTCCCCCACTATCCTGGGTCAGCAACTAAGGAGCTTCATTCCTCACTACTGACTCCAATGTGAGACTGTCACTTAAACGGTAGTAATATTTCACAATTTTTCCCTAAGAGCAAAGCAGGAACGCGCTCAATTTGGGACTGGACTGTATACTTCTGTCCACCCCTAGTGTAACTCCACCCGTAGTGTAACTCCTTATTACACACTTCAGAGCAATGCATCCCAGTTTGACCTCTGATACACTCACGCTCAAAGTCAATTTAAATCTCACGCATACAACACTTCTGGGGAAGCCTGACACAGATTTCCAGCTGTGTCCCTTCCCCAAAATAATATTTTAATGCTGCCACCAGAGTGTCTTCATTCCCTTCTAAAGGGGTGTCCAGTTATGAAAATTAAATATCAAAATAAATGATAGCTATGACCAGAGCAGCCAGGCCTTTGAGGGGCCTATGAAGTATCAAACAGGTATAAACAGTCTCTAGTCTCTAAAGAAATATACTGAATGTGAAGTTGTTCAATCTCACCGTTCATTCTTTACTGATGGGTTCGGAGCCGATCCATCGGCTCCGATACAGCCGTTTGCAAAGCTCAAGGTTTACCAGTAGCTTGAGACCAAGCCCCTTATCACGATGCACTGGTGGATGGGTTGGGAGGGTGGCCTAATGGTTAAAGCGTTTGCCTTACAAACACAAGGTGCAGGGTTTGAGTCTCACAAGGGATAATTGGCTAGGCTTAAAATGGCTCGCAAGGGCAGTTAGCTTAGTACTAATCTATGAACCTATTACCTCAGATCTAGTTTGCCGCGGCACGGATCTCAGAGGTTCCAGTTTTGCTCGAGCCAGTATTCCATCAAAGAAAGCGTTTTTCGCAAGTTATATACAAACCTTTTTGCTATTGTTCCATAGAATAGTTATTAGAGTAGTTTGTGTAGCTTCTTACAAGCTCCCCTTTTCCCTCCTATGCTATTAACATAGTTTAGTATAGTTTGTAATGGCCTGGTGTTTTGGCCTAGTTGATTATCTGCTTTACTTATATAGATATGTACATTTAGCTAGTATTGGCCCTTTTTTTCTTTTTGGGCCATTGTTTAGTGAGTGTTTTTTTTTTTTTTTTTTTTCCAGTCATATTTGTTAATTTGACTGTCTCTAGGCTTTGTGTGCTTTGAGCCTAGGTGTGGTTCTTGATATTATACACTAAGTGTTTCTTTATTAGGCTTTTTGTGGCTTTGTTTTTGGTGTTGATCCTAAGGAATTTGTTGTTTGTATATGTCTGAGGACAAGGACAAGCACCCAAAGTCTGGATTCAAGAAATGTCCAGACTGTGGGCAGAAGATGTCTGTAACTGATGGCCACATTCAGTGTGTCTACTGCTTAGGTACTGTACATTTGCAGGAGTCCTGCAGTATTTGCCACTCTTTTTCCTCTAGGGTCTTATTGGAGAGGAAAAGAAAGTTGACAGAGGCTTGCTGAAGCATCCGTTTCAAGAAGCATTGAGTGACCAGGATGGGGCCAGCAAGTCCTCCAAGTCTTCAGGGGACTCCAAGGAATCTAAACGGTCTAAGAAGTCCAAGACAGTGGAAGATACTGGGACATCGGCTCCACAGATCTCGGAGCCAACTGTCTCTTCTTTTCGGAGCCGGCCCACAGCTCTGGAGCCGGTATCTGAGAGACCTGCATCTCCACTTCTTCAATCGGCACTGTCAGTGCACTCCTCTAGGTTCTCTGTCAGCCTCTCGGATTTTGATATGGACCGATTGGTGCAGAAGCTCTTACGGGCACCAGACCTTGCAAAATTGTTGTCTGCTTTGCCCTAGTGTCTGAACCTAAGACCATTACCCCGGATTTGACTGCTCCTCCTCCAGGCCGTACCAGACCTTCGGAGCCAGAGGGGGGCTGACCTGTTGACCGTGTAGCCTTTGGAGCAGAGACCTGCTCTAGTGTCCTCTGTTCCATATACTCTGACGTCCTTGGCGCTGACCGGGGACTCTAGGAGCCAACCCTCTCCTATCTGGTCCTGAGGATAGTCGCACCGAATTGGTGCCGAGTCTTCCTCTCGGAGTTTCAGCTCGGATGAGCTCGGCTCCTACCTCCGGCTCAGAGCCCACGGCCTCGGTGCGGGAGGGGCTGGTGGTTCCTCCGGGTCCATCGACTCCTCATCGGAGCTGTGATGCCTTTGAAGCCATGCGGAGAGCCTTGTCCCCAAAGACATCCTCGACACCAGGTCTGGCTTCTTCCCCCAAAGAGCTTGTGTCTGCTTCTTCTTCCATCATCCAGGCTAGGCGTAGAGACCCTGCGCCTCAGGGCACTCCCTGATCTTCTGAGACCTCCACAGAGGCTCCAACTGAGGAGGTCCCCAGGAAGCGATTGTGCAAGAGGAGACACTTAGACTCCCCACAGGAGTCTTTAACATCTGACACTGACTTGGATGCGTCAGAAGGGTCCCCACGATCCCCATCTGAGGATATCTCCTTTGCGGCGATACTAGAGATCCTTGGGCAGAGGGGTGATTGGTAGTCCAAAAGCCCTACTGAAGTAGAGTCAGTTCCCCTGAAGGCTTTCGGGTCATACCTTCCACCTCTTTGGTGTCTCCGCCCTTCGATGAGCTCATGCAGCTGGTCTCCTGGAGGCCGTGGGAGTCACCGTAGTCTATGGAGCCTGTCCCTTGGAGGCCTGACAAGTTTATTTCTGCCCCTGTAGATAAATCCTTTTTGTCCAAAGGAGTCCCTGTTGATGCCATGGTGGTGGCGACGGCCACCAAAAAGGAAATGTCTGAGACTTCCTCGTCTATCCATCCTCCTAACAGAGTCCAGGGTCATGGATAGATATGGGAAACGCATGTTCAGTTCAGCGACTTTTACACTCCAATCCCTGAACTATTTCACCCATTTCACTAGGTTGCAAAGAGATCTCCTTAAGGAGATGGAAGTCTTCAGGGTACTGTAGCTGCAGAGGCTTCCGATAAAGTTGCCGCCCAGTTTGCTACCCTAAATTCCATTGTGAACTCGTCCATGCTTCTCGTATCATATGCAGCTGATGGGATGAGTAGGGCAGCAGGTACAGGAATTGCTCTCAGAAGACATTCCTGGATGTGCTTGTGCTCCTTCGCGGAGCCCTTTGTTCTTCATTCGTGAACACCCCTTTTGATGGCTCATCTCTCTTTGGGACTGAAGTGAAAAACTTTGACCAGGTGTGAACAGGAGGGAAAGACTCTGTCTGCCGTCTGAGTCCGTTTTTCTACTCCTACTCAGCCTTACCCCAAAGGCCAAATGGGAGGAAAGATGTGGTTCCGAAAAGCCCAGGGAGCCTTTCAGGACACACGTGGTGAACTCCCCTCTAGGAGCAGAGGAGAGGGTAATAATGGAAGACACCACCCTCATGGCAGAGGAGGTCCGCAACACCAGGGTGACAGAAATCACTTCTCTGGTCAACCCTATCAGTGCTCCTGAAAGGAGGGCCCAACTGTCCTGCTCTGGAGGCAGTTGGGGGTCGCTTATCATTGTACCCCGATGCTTGGCAAGATGTAACAAAAGACAGCTGGGTACAAAGTATTTCCAGAGGGTATTTCATTCCAATCTCCACTCCACCCACTCGCAAGGAGAATCCCGGACGTTCCACCCAGTTACAGGGAACAAGCAACTATAGAGGTCCACAAGTTGCTAGAAAGAGTAATCCAACCAGTCCCAGCAGACCAAACAGGATACGGAACTTACTCAAGATTCTTTTTGGTTCCAAAGAAAACAGGGGACTGGAGACCCATTTTGGACCTCAGCAGACTCAACCAATTTGTGAAGAAAGAGAAGTTTCAGATGGTCACGCTACAGTCTATACTTGCCTCTTTTAGGGAAAGACAATTGGATGTGCTCGATAGAGCTCAAGGATGTGTACTACCACATAAAAATGGCCAGGCCATCCAGAGATCACTTGTGTTTCTGGCTGGGAGCCAATCATTATCAATTTCGTGCCCTGCCCTTTGGTCTCACTACAGCCCCCAGAGTGTTCACCAAATGCATGGCAGTGGTCACGGCTCAGCTAAGGTGTCTAGGATTTCAGGTGTTTCCGTACCTAGATGATTGGCTCCTTACCTCCACCACCAGGCATCACCTGATTCAGGCACGGGAATACACTCTGACACTCCGCAATCACTTAGGCATTACAGTCAACTCAGAAAAGTCTGTCTTGTCGCCATCGCAGCATATCATTTTTATAGGGGCAGAGTTAGACACTTCAACTACCAATTGAGAGAGTCTTTCTTTGCCAGCATGTCAGCTCATTGATATTGAAAGAGCACCAGCCGCAGAAGTTCTAAAAGTATTGGGTTTGATGGCTGCAGCGATCTTGGCCATACCATTAGCAGGGATGCATATGCGGATTCTTCAATGGCTGCTGTTCATTCAATGGTTTTATCTGTAACTTCCAATGAGTCACACAATTTTAATTATGAACTCTTGCAAGAGAGATCTCCAATGGTGGTTGACATCTCTTCATGTAACCATAGGATGCCCCTTTGTACTACCCCCTCCAATAGCTACTGTGACCATGGACACTTCCCTGATGGGGGTGGGGGGGGCATTTTCAGGGAAAAACTGCCCAAGGCACATGGACGGATCAAGAGTCACATCTGCATATCAATGTTCTGGAGATGAGAGCAGTACTTCTGGCGTTGCAGTACTTCCAGGACACACTTCCTCTAGGAACGATTGCAATTCAGATAGACAATATGTCAGTAGTCTGGTACTTGAACAAGCAAGGCGGAACCAAGTCTTAGCCCCTTTGCTGAGAAGCCCTCGGAGTTTGGCAGTGGGCTGTCTCCTCCCAGCGCTTTCTGTTGGCAACGCACATCCCGTGGAGATCCAACGTAATAGCACACAAACTGAACAGGGCAATCTTGTTGCCGCATGAGTGGTCCCTCAAGAAAGAGATTGTGGACAGGATTTTCCGCAAATGGGGCCAGCCTTACTGTGATTTTTTTTTTTTTGCCAGTCACATAAAACACAAAATTCAGAAGCTACTTTGACCGGATTCCCCCTCCGGGAGAACCACCAAGAGACACACTCGTACACGATTGGCCCCCGGTTCTTCTCTATGCATTTCCTCCTATCCCGTTGATACCCAGATTTCTACAGAAAGCAAAATCTCTGGGAAGGACCATCATTCTTATAACCCCTCATTGGCCTCGGCAGATTTGGTTCCCATTTCTTCATCTCTTGGAGGATCCATGGATTCTGGACCTTTTCACACATCTGTCGGGGGACCGCCATCCTTCCTTGTAGTCACTGAAGCCAACAGCTTTTGTCTGCTCCAGTTCTCATAGCCAGGCTTCATAACTTTTCCAATGAGACAAACAGATCCTTTTGTCTTCCCATAAGCCGTCCACCAGAAGATATGTGCTATTTGTTGGGGTTGAACCATGAATGCCTGTTAAGTGGATGCTGTAAACACTACACTATTGACACTTTATATCGTTATTATATCCTGGTAAGTGGAAGAGATTTTCCATATGGGATTTAAGCAGAACATTGATCCTTATCAAGCCCCCTTGACAGCCATATTAGAATTCTTGACTATGATCTTTAATAAAGGAGCGGCAGCCACAACAGTTCGGGTTCAGTTGGCTGCTATATCTAACTTTCATCTCGGAGCTGACGGGCTAAACATGATGTCCCACAAGTTGTCCAAGGCCTTTCTCAAAGGAACTGTTCACATGAGGCCTCCAGTGAAAACTTATTCTCCTTGGAATCTAAACTTTATGCTATCTCGTGTAATTCTTCCTATGTTTGAACCAGCATCATCTTGTGATCTCAAATTTGTATTGTAGAAAACCATATTTCTGGTAGCTATTACTTCTTCCCGCAGAGTGTCAGAACTTCAAGCTTTATCTATCAGCCCTCCTTGTTTGATTTTTCATGCTGATAGAGTATCTCTTAGGACAAACCTATCCTTTTTGCCCAAAGTTTGTTCAGAATCTAATATCAACCAAGTCATTGAGTTTGCCAGTCGTCTTCCCTAACCATTCCAGTAAATTGGAGTATATGCTGCACAAACTTGACGTTCACAGAGAGCTCAGATTTTATTTGGACAGAACAAAAGGTATTAGAAAATCAGACCAGCTCTTTGTGTCATTCTCTGAAGCCATAAAAGGTACACCAGTGGCTAAAACAACGCTTTCTAAATGGCTATCCAATTGTATCACCTTTGTTTATTCAGCTGCTAATATGCCCTTACTACACAAGATTAAAGCTCATTCAACCAGAGCAGTTTCTATATCTTCTGCATTCCAAGCCAAATTGCCTCTTGATAACATTTGTGCTGCAGCCACTTGGTCTAAACCTCATACTTTTATCACTCAGTACAAAGTTGATAAGGCCCTCCAGGGACAGGGCTTCTTTTGGGTCTACGGTCCTGAAGAATGTTACTCCCGTGAGCCACCCGAGATTGAGGGTGCTATGGACACCGCCCATCAGTAAAGAATGGCGAGATTGAACAACTTCACATTAAGAAGTTATGTACTCACCATAATGTTCCATGTGAGTTGTTCCATCTCGTCTTCATTGTTGCGTCCCTCCCTCCTTCCCCCACCTGCCTGATAGCTGACCTAGAGGTTGGTCTCATCCTGGTTGCTCAATTCTTCTTCCTCTCCATGGGAGGGTAGTTCACTTGTATGGCTATAGTACACGCAGCAAACAAGATCTGAGGTAATTCCAGCAGTGCATCATGGGATAAGGGGCTTGGTCTTGAGCTACTGGTAAACCTCGAGCTTTGCAAATGGCTGTATCGAACCCATCAGTAAAGAATGAAGGTGAGATGCAACAACTCGCAAGGAACGTTATGGTGAGTACATAACTTCTTATTTCCAGCTGCTATTTTAGGTAATGAAAAACTTTTAATGATAAGTAAAATTATTATAAGACTGTAAATCAATAGCTTTCAATAAACACCAGAATTCAGTCACCAGAAATGTAAAATTAAACTGTAGGATAGAAATCCATCATTCTAGAAAGACTCTCTCTGAATAACTAACCTTTCCTAATCTAACTGGAGAATGCTGTCCCTAATCTACTCTAAAGCATAACAGCAAGGCAGGCTTACAGTTTTTGGTGAGTTCTCTTTTCTTAGTGTGTCACTGCACAGCACTGTAACTGACTGCAACACTTCACAAAACAGCTCAGTACTTGACTAACTGCACAGCTTATCAGTCTCAACTGTCTTATTTTAAAAATAACAGTCAGCTGTTTGAAAAAGTTCCTTTTCTTGTCAGTCAGCTGTTCAGAAATCACCTAGCAACCAGGAACGTTCTAATGACATCTACTGTTCAGTTGATTCTCCATACTACTTTAGAATATCCCTCTCAAACATGCTCAATTAGAAATATATCGGAACACTGTCAGATTCTTTAAACATTCCATATAAACAGGGAAATACTCAATACGTTAAAACGTATTTACATTTGCACAATTAGCTGGCATATAATAAAAGTTATTCTGAGAATAAACACAAATCTCCTGCCAGACATGTTAACACCAATGAGTGTTTTCATTTTCTTCACACTATACAACGATACTGTTGAGATCCATTTGAATGCTATTAGCAGTTAATTTGCTTTGTGATATGTTAAAAAAAAAAAAAAAAAGGGCAGTGCTCCCGTTTTTCTGAGGCCGATCTTAGTGCAGGCAAGTGTAGATAGCCGGGGCAGCAGTGTTTGTAAACCAAGACTGTGAATGTGAATCAAATTTTTATTAACATGTATAATGTCAACTATCTTGTAGTTAGATGCCTGTGTAGAAGTAACATAAAATGGAAACCCCACATCATAATATTTTATCCAAGTTAGACATGTAAAACTAATTTCCTTCATTCACTTCAGCTAGAAGAACAACGCCAGGCAACTCTGGAGCGTCAGAGACAGGAGAAATTGCGGTTGGAGAATGAACGAAAATTGCAAGAATCACTAGAGAAAAAAGGGCAACAGGCTAAATCAGCAAGCAACAAAGACGCACTTAACGTTACAATGGATGTACCAGTAAGATGTTTTTGAAACCATACCAAAAAAATAAATTCTTAAGGTTTGCATGCACCTGATACTCCTCTTCAGTAATATAGTCTTTGCAAGTATCACTGCAGGTGGTACCGTGCTCCAATATAAAAAGCTGTCTTTGATAGAGCCTCCTTTCCACAAGTCAGAATTTTACAGTTTTTTAAAGTTTTCATACACTGGGGTGAACTTGTGCTTGTGATGCAGGCTGTAATGTAATGAGACAGACTGCACAAATGTTTGTCCACAGCATCTATTTCTGTATGTTTTGCTCCTAGAGTTAAATCCATGTCATTTACAGACACCTGGCTCTTGCTTGGATGGAGATTGCCCCTAGTTAGCAGAAACTTTCAGCTCTTTCTGATTTTCAGGTGCAGTGGGTTGGATGCCTGGGAGGGTACATCCCTGGTTGCCTGTTGCACTAATCCCTAGTTTTTCAATACCAGACGAGACTTACCCAGACTTACCTTGATGAGTGACATCTCAAGTCACCTGATCAGGAGTACTTGGGCCATGACTTCCTCGCCTGGACTCAACTCCCCCGCCCCTCCAAGCCCAGTGTGGTTGATGCCTCACAGCTGAGGAAGAGCTTGTTAGCAAACTTATACCCGGGTCCATGTCACAAATCCAGGAGAGCTTGTCACAGTAGAAGGAATCTTACCTTGCGTACTTTGATGTTTTGCCAACACCAAACCCTGCGGCAGGACGTTTCCATTCCTGCTCAGTATATGTGCAAGGTTCTCAATACATTAAGCATGCTAATTACAGTAGAGTCTCAAGTCTTTAAGGTTATTGGAGATTGTAGGACTCTGGTTTCACTTGAAAGACCTGATGATGGTGTGGTCTTTGTCTAGACATGCAAATATAATGAGCCTTCTGATTCCTTGTACTACCACCCTAAAGTGGCTTCTCATTGGGAGACTGTTGACAGCTTATGAAGGTTCATGCTTTTGCCTTCATCCTGTCCTCCCCTGTATGCCTCCCAGTGAAAGGAGCTGTTTTTTTCTTTCTTTTCCATAGTTATACCATCACCCAGTACTAGATTTTAAAGATATTACCTTGGAAGCACGGGTGCCGTGTTCCTCTGCTTCTCCCCTCCCAAAAAAAAAGCCAACAACTGGTTTAGACAACAGTCATTGAGTTATTTACTTTTTAAACAGTCTGAAGCTGTGTCTCGTCTGACCTCAGCTGATCATGATATCCTGGCGACTGCAGCTTCCTTTTCACTTGCTGTTTAACTAGGGATTTAGGACTTTGAATGTATGGGCTAAGAATGGTGTATTCCTTTGTAATATGGAGTTTTAGGGTCTTCAGACTGAACATTTCAATTGTCCAGGTTG
Organism: Protopterus annectens; assembly: GCF_019279795.1. Classification (NCBI taxonomy): domain Eukaryota; kingdom Metazoa; phylum Chordata; order Ceratodontiformes; family Protopteridae; genus Protopterus; species Protopterus annectens. The sequence continues at coordinate 308,387,198 of NC_056743.1, read as the reverse complement.
CAGTTCTTCCTGATGGAATTGGGACTGGTAAAAATCCACAGGACTTTACTCATTCTGGATTTGAGTAAGACTTCTCACATAACTCTGCTTGGATGGGCTTCTAAATTGTTGTTTAGTCGAGCCCTCCACTTCATGACCTCAAGGACTCTGGCAAAATAGGCCTGTCTTTTCAAAAATTGTTTCTTTGAGTTCTTGCAATATCATAATTATTAATGCAGTCTGTCTGTCCTACCATATGGCCTTCTCCTCCTGCCTTTGATCTTTCTAAGCATTAGTGTTTTCTCTTGTCAAGATTGCCAGTGAACAATCTCTTATTTCCGTAAGTACTGTCTGATTTGATCATGTTGCAGTCCAAGGAATTCTCTTTTCTCCAGTACTGCAGTTCAAAAATATCAATTTTCTGGTGCCTGTCCTTACTTGTAATCCATCTCTCACAACCATACATTTTTACTGGGGAAAAAACACAACATCGACTATACAGACCTTTGTTAACAATATGTAATGTCTTTACTCTAAAATATTATTCAGGTTTGCCATAGCTTTCCTTCTAAAAAGAAATGCCCTTTAATTTCATGGCTGCACTCACCACCTACAGAGATCTTTGAGCCTAGGAAAATAAATTAAATTTGCCACTGCTTACACTTCTTCCCTGTCTTTTTTCAAACAGCACAATTTTAGTTTTTTGATGCTGAGCAACAAGCCATCTTTTGCAGTTTCTACTGTGTGCATATTGATCACTATTGCAGTAGCCTATGCTATATGGGTTATATCTTGCCAAGGATACAGCAGCCGGCCAGATTTCAAAGCTTCAGGGCACCTTTCACACACGCAAACTGTCAGACAGTTTTGAGCTTAGCTGATTAAAGTACAAGTTTGGGCACTTAGCCCTTCAGAGCTTTACTGCCACAGAGGAGTGCACTTCCCCTCGGGTTTTAAGGATCAACGTTTGGCTTTTGCTTTCCTTTAGTGGGAAGAATTCTTCAATTTTCATAATTTTATTGATGTTTTATTGCGTTCCTCTTCAGGAAAGTTATATTAATGCTAAGAGTGTTGTGTTTTAACAGACTGTCTCAAGACTAATTTAGCAGTTTTTTCTATCAGTTTAAAAGTGGTGTAAAGTAACTGAAAGCATTTTTTCAATGGAGACATGCTTTTTTGGGGGTGGGGGTGCTTTGTACTGACTTTTTCTATTAAAAAAAGTAACTTTTATGGACTGGTAATGTTTACCAGCAATTGCTGCTTGCCTTCCTCGGAAAGGAGGCACCATTTTCAGCTTGACTGTAGAACAGACTATCGATCTCGCTTTTCTGTCCTTCCATCCACAAAAAAAATTAAGCAAACAACCTTTGCCACCACAGCAGACTAGCAATTTGCCTCACCCGCAGATGGTAGACTTTGCTGTGGCCATTTATTGTACCGCAGATCACTCTTCTTTTACCCACATCATTCTGGTGTAGCACTTAAAGCCACTATGGACTGGAGGTTAGCCATGTCCTTTGCAGCTTTTGGGTTTTCCTTTAGTGGGCAAGGGGGAGACGCTCTTCTGTCCTGGGTGAGGGAACAGGGAAGGTTTCCCTTGTTATCAGAATACTGTGCACATCCCTGAGGAAGCTGCTTCTGACATTAGTAATATGGTCTGCCCTTTTATTCCTGTAAAAAGAAACAGAAAACCAAGCATGCAATCTACTCCTCCTCAAATGTCCTTCAAGAATGCAACTGCAGTCATAACATATGGGTTGTCCTGCCTCAGGCAGCCCTCGGTCGGCCGGATTCCAAAGTCTGGGTCCGACGTCGGCTGATGTCGCATTTCTCTCCGTCAGAGCGGCTGGAGTATATAAGCATCAGCCGACGCCATCTTCTTCAGTCTTTCTTGCCACGCGGTGCCCGAAGCAGTTCGCAAGTGCCGGTCGGTCAGCTCCTGTATTCTTCGAAACCGAAGTCATCAAAAAAGCTAAGTACCCCGTTGGGGACCTTTTCTTGCCTCAGCCGATGTCAGAAATTACTGAAAAAGTAAATAATTGTTTGTCTTGTGGTAAACAAATACCTCATAAGGATTTCCATTCTTACTGCCTCCCTTGCCTTGGCCCAGACCACGACGTCTCGGCCTGTGCTCGCTTCAATAAGCGCACTCAGGCGCCGGGCGGAGTTCGCTGAAGACTTTTTTGGCGAAAAATTTGATTGTATTATGCCGTCAGAACAACCGACAACGCATACTCCTAAGAAACGAAAAGACCGGGACCGACATCCTCGGCCCGCGTCTTCCACCGACACCACGCCAAAACTAACCGCGAGTGCCCCGGTTCCCTCTGAGGCGGTTATTCCACCGCTTCGAACCGAAGACACCGCATTACCGATACCTCCGATACCGGAGGCCACTCCGACGCCAGTTACTGATTTTCCTCCGGATACTGAAACCGAGGAAATGCCAGAGACCATTGCTGTTGATAAGGTCACTCCTGCACGTGGAGCAGCTAGGCCTCCCATGTCCATGTCTATCAAGGCCTACACACGTGCTAAGGCAGCCAGCAAGGCCAAGCATCTTACTGCTAAAACCTTACCTCAGCCTACTCCTGAAACTCAAATCATGTCTATGGCCGCAGATTTAATTTCCCTGATCAGAGGTTCCCAGGCCCATCCTGAGAGGATCCCAGCCTCCTCCTGATAAGAGGCCCAGGGTTGAACCCTCTGACCCTCTTTCTTCAGATGAAGATTTTGAGGACTGTGTTCACTCCGAAAGCCAGGAAGAGCCCTTCCAGACCTATGAGGATTCAGATGCAGAGGACTCCATTCCCTCGGCCTCTCCTCCTGAGGATATTTCTTTTGGGGAAGTTCTGCATTCCATGAGGGAGCATTTTCAGTGGCAAGGCCAGGAATATTCAGATTCCAGAAAGCGCCTTCGAACATTCCTTAAAAAACCCCAACACAGACCATTAGCTATTCCTCCTGTGCTTGATGTTTTGGATGATCTATACTCTGACTCCAGTGTTACCCCTGATACTCTTCCTCCTGCTCCTGTCAAGCCTGACAGATACTATAGGGTCCCAGAAACCCATTCTCATTTCTTTAGGGCCCATGCTGTTGATTTAGAAACAATTTCCCAGGGGCCTAAAGGGGTTTCAGCTACCACCTCCAAAAACCCTTTGCCTTCCGACAGGGAAGCAAGGTCCTTAGAGAGATGGGGGAAGAAGGTTTACACCTCCACTACTTTATCTGAGAGCTCTCAATTGTCTCTTTCACATGTTTCAATATCAGGATTTCCTGTTGGATGATTTACAGAAAAAATTGGCCTCTCCTGAACCTTCAGATAGGAAGTCTTTGCAAGAGGCTGTTCATAATTCTCAGCAGGTTAGCAATCACTTTCTACAGTGTGGATATGATGCATTGGAAGCTTCATGTAGGGCAGCTATGACAGGGGCGGTCATTCGTAGACATGCATGGTTAAAAGAACAACCTTTACCAGATCATGTTAAGGCAAAACTTCTTGATGCACCCTTGGAAAAGAACAAGCTTTTTGGTGGTAATGCTAAAGATGTGTTAAAGTCCATTGAGGAAAAAGCCAAGTCAGTTCAGACAGTCAAAGATTTCCTCCAGGCTCAGCCACCCAGATTCAGCAGGAACTGGCCTTCTAAAAACTGGTCCTTTCCTAATCCTGAAAGATTTCAAAGGGGCAAAAACAGGTGTGCCCGAGGAAGAGGGCAATACAGAGGATCCTACAGGGGACGACAATGGCAATCAGCAAACCAAAGAAGTGACACACGGGTTTCTCCTGCCCCGCAGGGACAATCTCAGTGACTTTCCTCTAGTTCCGCTGACCAAGGAGCAAACAGAAGCTCCTTTGGGCGGAAAATTATCTTTGTTTTCAAAAAATTGGCACAAACTGACAAAAGACAAATGGATTTTGGACATTATAGACCACGGTTACAGGTTCCATTTTCATACCTTGCCAAGAAAACAAGGCATGCCAAACCTTCCACAAAATCAGAGGGCAGAGGCTATCAAGCAAATTTCTCTGCTTGCTCAGATCAAAGCAATAGAAAAGTTCCACAACAAGAACAAGGTCAGGGTTTTATTCAAGACTGTTCCTTGTTCCAAGAAAAGAAACTCAATGGAGACCAATACTGGACTTGTCCGCTTTAAACACTTTTCTCATAGTACCAAAGTTCAAAATGCTGACTCTACAGCAACTCCTTCCCATGCTGGGCAAGGGGTCTTGGCTGATTACTCTGGACCTCAAGGAGGCATACCTGCATGTCCCTATCAGACACAGCTGCAGAAGATACCTCAGATTTCTTGCAGGGCCAGAGCATTATCAATTCTCAGCATTGCCATTTGGCTTATCTACTGCACCCAGAGTATTCACGAAATGCCTGGCATCAGTAATTCCTCATTGCAGGCTCCAGGGGATTCAAATCTACCCGTATCTGGACGATTGCCTCATACAAGCGGACAACAAACTAACCTTGACAAAAAACTTGAATTATGTCATACACTTCCTACAGGCTCTGGGATACACAGTCAACTTTCAAAAGTCAAGACTTCAGCCATCCCAGCAAATAACCTTCTTAGGAGCCAAACTAGACACAGACTCTCAAATGGCTTACCTGACAGAAGACAAGCAAAAGAAGTTCATTACTTCAAAAGTTTAGCAAAGCTCACCCAGATGACTGCAAGGAGATTCCTACAGGCCCTGGGTTACATGGCATCCTGCATTCTCCTGGTTCCACTAGCAAGACTACACATGAGAAAGCTTCAATGGTACCTAAAAAGCTTATGGTCTCAACACAGCAACAACCTAGAAGCAACTATTCCGCTCATTCCATGTCTTCAAAAGGAATTTCTATGGTGGGCCACAGTAAGCCAGTCAAACACAGGTATGTCGTTCAAAAAACCTCAGATAACACAGACCATGACCACAGACGCCTCAGACCTTGGATGGGGGGCGCACATGGAGGGCAGATGTATTCAAGGACAATGGTCTCCAAAGGAAACACATCTGCATATCAACCAAAAAGAAATGCTGGCAGTAATGCATGTCATCGAGGCCTTTGGACAACAACTTCAACAAGGCCGCCTACTAATACGGACAGACAACACCACTGTGATGTGGTACATAAACAAGCAGGGGGGCACTCATTCTTACCCCCTTTGCAGACTGACAATGAATCTTTGGGAAAAATCACTGAGTCTAAACATACAGTTACAATCCCAGTTTGTTCCAGGCAAAGACAATGTTCTGGCAGACAGTCTAAGCAGGAATTTCCTAGACCCCCACGAATGGAGGCTACATCCAGACATCTTTATACGACTCACATCGACATGGGGCAGGCCGGACGTAGACCTATTTGCCTCCCACCTCAATCGTCACTTACAAAAATTCTGCTCAAGGACATATCATCCACAAGCATGGAAAATAGATGCTCTCTCATTCAACTGGAGCTCCCTAATAATCTATGCATTTCCACCTCTGCCACTGATGACCACAGTGTTACTAAAGATCAAAGCAGAGCAGCCGAAGGGGATCCTAATAGCTCCAGACTGGCCAAGACAACACTGGTACCCACTACTACGGAGCATATGTCACAACAAAACGTGGGCCCTTCCCCAATGTCCCCAACTTTTGACTCAACACAACTTCAGGACAGTTCATCCCAACATCCAGACGCTACAGCTAACAGCTTGGGAGATCCCATAAATAACCTCAATTTACCTCTCTCCAAGGAAGTTCAGCGGATACTAACAGAAGCCCGCAGACCATCCACCAGAAAGGCTTACTCAGCCAAATGGAAGAGATTCAGCATTTGGAATACAAACAAGTGTCATGATGCATCACTTTTGAGCATTCCACTCATTCTGGAATACTTGGCAGATATGCTACATAACGGACTCTCATACTCTTCCATAATAAAGATACATGCTTCAGCTATCTCAGCTAGATACAACACTGATCCACCTGTGTTTTCGCATCCTTTGTTAAGGCAATTTCTTAGAGGAATCAAGAATATAAAGCCCCCAAGAAAGGCACCAGTACCAGCTTGGGACCTCAATTTTGTCCTAGAAAAATTGACTCTACCTCCCTTCGAGCCAGCAGCTTCTGTGGATTTACAATTTCTTTCCTGGAAGACAGCTTTCCTGCTGGCCATTACCTCAGCAAGAAGGGTTTCAGAATTACAGGCCCTAATGGCAATACCACCGTTCATAACTTTTCACAGAGACAGGGTCTCCTTACGAACCAACCCTACCTTTCTGCCAAAAGTCTAGGGTTTCTTTAAATCAAGCAATTCACCTGCCTACTTTCTTTCCCAATCCTGAGAACAAAGGGGAAAGACTGTTACATACCTTGGACATACACAGACAACTTCGCTACTACCTAGACAGAACCAAGACCAGTAGGAAGTCTGATCAGCTTTTTGTAGCTTACGCCCCTGGAGTACAAGGAAAAGCAATTTCCAAACAGACAATTTCAAAATGGATTGGACATTGCATCAGATTCTGTTATTCCTTCCATGGAAAGAGTGTGCCAGCCAATGTCAGACCACACTCCACCAGAGCTACAGCCACCTCTACAGCATTCTTAAGAGGGGTGCCTACAAAAGACATTCTAGAAGCTGCTACATGGAGCTCCGTGCATACATTTTCCAAACACTACAACCTCCCTTTATATTCCAGCTCCAGAGCAGGCTTTGCTTCGGCAGTCCTGCAGGGATTGATGGCTACACCATCCTTTTCTTAGAGCATACCACCTCCCCCAGCTAAGCTATGGTATTCAACCCATATGTTATGACTGCAGTTGCATTCTTGAAGGACATAGTACAGTTTTGTACCTACCATAAATGTAGATGTCCGATAGATATGCAACTGCAGTCAGGTTTTCCCTCCCTCCTTCCCCTCTATGCCTTGGGTCCACTCTTCTCCCTGTTATCCTTAGCTGGGGATATCTGTTATGGTGTATCTGTTTATTGCTTATTTATTGTCTGGAAACCTATTATTGTCTTCCAATTTGATTACAGCCTTCCTTGGAGGGCACCTGGCATCTGGGGCAAGAAACACTGAAGAAGATGGCGTCGGCTGATGCTTATATACTCCAGCCGCTCTGATGTCGGAGAGAAATGCGACATCAGCCGACGTCGGACCCAGACTTTGGAATCCGGCCGACCGAGGGCTGCCTGAGGCAGGGCAACCCATATGTTATGACTGCAGTTGCATATCTATCGGACATCTACATTTATGGTAGGTACAAAACTGTACATCTGAAGTAGGAGATTCATTTGTCTGCAACCTGTGGGTTATGGATCCGATATCGGATCCGAACCGGCATGGTTTACCAGCTATGGATCCAAGCTCTCAGCTCCTCCCCTCACCCATAATGCCCTGCTCTACCCTCATGACCCCAGATCTCGTTTGCCGCGCATGGTGACCAGATTGTGTTTTTCCAGCTCTCCAGCTAAGTGCTATTTTTAGTGTTTAGAATACTCAATTTGAAAGTTTTTTGGTTTAATTTGTGTGAAAGAGTAGGTTTCCCTCTTGTATTATTACTTTTTTAGAGTTTTAAAACTTAATTTTATATCCCTCCCCTCGCTGGTAGCGTAGTGTGTGTTTGGGCCTGTGAGTGGTTTCTTTTGGTTACTTTTACTTTTTAGTCTAGTAACTTGTTTGTTGGCTTTTGGGATGTCTGAGCAGCCCAAAGCTATTTTTTCTAAGTGCTCCGAGTGTGGCCATAAGCTTTCCCCAGCTGATGGCCACACTCGGTGTGTTAGATGCCTGGGGGTTGAACACCTCACATCTGGATGTTCCATTTGTGCAGGGTTCAACCCCAGGGCATTGAAGGAGCGGAGGTCCAAGCTTGTTTTGGCAGGTCTTTTGCCGCGGACTCGGCTCCGGCCTCCGCTCCTTCGGGGTAACCGTTTCACGGTTGTTCCCTCTCCGGCTCCCTCCTCCTCCTGGGACTCAACCTCCCGTTTCTGGTTGGAGGAGAGGGAAGCTAGAAGAAGGACCGGAGGAGAATCACCATAAGCGGCGGGCGAGACCTCTGTTTCGGCCCGCCAGCCAAGCAGCTTCTCCCGGCCTCCTTGTCCGCTGGTTCTCCCCTCGGCTCCGGTCTCCAGTGTGTTTTCACTGGGACCTGAGGAGGAGGAGACCCAATCTCCGTCGAGGCTATCGAGGAGGCACTCAAGGCCTACCTCGGTAGCCTCGTCGAGATCAACTTATAGCCTGTCGGACGCTGATCTGGACGGATGATGAGAAGGTTCATCCAGGCCCAGATGCAGATGGGAGTGCTCTTGCCTCCCCTCTGGGGGGGAGCTCGACCCCTTTCAAGCCAATTGCTCCTTCTCCGACCCGCTACCGGGTTCGGAGCAGTTGGAGCCGAGCAGCCGGGCGGGGTGGGTCGGCGCCGATAGTACTTGGTACCGGATCCGACCCTGCCCTCGAGTGCATCGGATCCGACCTCGGAGCCTGGATCCGAGCTTCGGATCCGGGGGGATCAGTGCTCCTTCGGCGCCGTCTGTGTCGGAGCGCACTGTCCTTTCGGATCCGAGCACTTCGGCGCCGGCTCCGATCCACTCTTCGGATCCGAGGGGGAGCCAATTGTCGGATCCTTTGGTCGAGGTCGGCTCCCCTTCGGCTTTTGATGTAGTGGAGAGGGCCCTGTTGAGGGTCTCCGGACCCCCGGCACTTGTTTCGGCTCCGTCCCACGCTCCCTCTGCACTGGGCCAGGCTTCCACCATCCGGCCCTTGGGACAGCCCGCTCCTGTGCCCCAAGCTGTTCCCCCAGAACAGGTTACTGCTTGCGAGGAGTCCTCTGACAGCCCCCCAGAGGATGTTCCCCGCAAGCATACGTGCAAAAGGAGGCACATTGACTCCCCCGAGTCTCTCATGGAAGACACGGATTTGGAGGAAGGGGAAGGCTCCCCACGGTCACCCCCCGAGGATGTCTCATTTGGAGACATCATGGAAATGCTCCGCATAAGGGGGGGGTGGTCTGCCCCCAAGTCTTCCTCGGACGAGTCCGTGTTCTTGGAGGCATTTGAAGCGGGCCCGTCTACCTCTTGGGTGTCCCCTCCTGCCGACCCCCTGGTGGACCTCATTACCACCAGGGCGTGGAAGGAACCGGACACCGTGGAGCCAATCCTAAAGGCCCGACCGATCCTCAGTCCACCCGGCTGACCGTGCCCATTGGAGTAAGGGGCCGCCGGTAGATGCCATGTTGACGGCGGCCACCAAGAGGAACTTGCTCAGGAGAGTCCCTCAGTCCATCCCCGAGCAAGGAGTCTCGGATGATGGACCGCTTGGGAAGTGGATGTTTAGTTCAGCGACCTTTTCGGTAAGGGCGCTGAACTACCTGGCACATAATTAGGATGCAGCGCGATCTTATTAAAGAATACGCTGCATCTCCCCAGAGTCCATGTCGGAGGAGGACAAAGTGCTGCACTCCACCCGCATGGCCACTCTTAGATCAGTTACCAATACCTCTGCGGCTACTCTCCCATGCTACGGAAGCGCCGCTAGAGCGCAGGGCAGGTCTAGTCACTAGGCGTCAGGCCTGGCTCCGTCATTCGTTCTCAGAGCCCTTCAAAGCGTCATTTGCGACGCCCCTTTGATGGTTCTGCCCTCTTTGGCAAAACCGTTCGCGACACTTTGACCCAGAGCGAGAAGGACGGAAGACGCTGTCTGCCGTCGGAATCCGCTTCTCTGCACCCCAGAGGCCCTATTCTAGGAACCAAAAGGGTCAGAAGAAGATGTGGTTCGAAGTCGCAGCAATCCCAGCCTGCTCCGGACAACCAGTCCTTCCGTGGCAGAGGAGGACAGGGAGGACGCCGCCCTAGAGGCAGAGGGGCTCCCAGGAACTTTGGGTCCAGAGAACCCTTCTCTGAGCGGCCCAGCAGCAACCCTGAGGGGTTGCCTGGCTGCTCCACTCTGGAGGCAGTCGGGGGATGTTTTTCGGAGCACCTAGCGGCATGGGAGTCCATAACATCAGACCGCTGGGTTCTCCAGATCATATCCAGAGGATACCGCATCCCATTTCGTCACTTACGAATTGAAGTCCCTTCCAGACGTTCCACCCGGTCAACGGGAGGCCGCTTTGGCAGAAATTGGCCATCTGCTAAAGAAAAGAGCCATCCAGCCCGTCCCCCCAGACCAGATCGGATCAGGGTTCTACTCCAGGTTCTTTTTAGTGCCAAAAAAGACAGGGGATCTAAGACCAATTTTAGACCTTTCTCTCTTGAACCTGGCAGTTCCCAAGGAGAAGTTTCGAATGGTCACTCTGCAATCTATTCTCCCCCTTCTGGGAGAAAATCACTGGATGTGCTCCATAGACCTCAAGGATGCGTACTACCATATTCTAATGGACAGACGCTCCAGGAGGTTTCTTCGCTTCCGGCTGGGAGCCAGTCACTACCAGTTCCGGGTCCTTCCCTTTGGTCTCACCACAGCCCCCAGGGTGTTCACCAAAGTATTAGCAGTGGTAGAGGCCCACCTGAGGCTTCAGGGGGTGCAGGTCTTTCCCTACCTGGACGACTGGCTCCTTACCGCCCCAACAAGGCATCTACTACTCTTGGCGCGAGACTCCTTTCTCCATCTTGCTCCCAGTCTGGGCATCACTATAAATACAAAAAATTCCAACCTAGCACCCTCTCACAGTTCATAGATTTTATAGGGGCCAGGTTAGACACAAGGAGTTTAAAAGCCTTCCTCACTGCGGACAGAGTTCAAAATCTGCAGCTCCAGGTGCGGGCCATTCTCCACTCAAGTTCAGTTCTGGCGGAGTTGGTCCTGAGGGCTCTAGGGTCCATGGCATCTGCTATAGCACTTCTTCCTCTCGCCAGGCTCAATATGCGCATCCTCCAGTGGACTCTCTTAGTACAGTGGTCGTACCTTGCTCTTCCTATGCATCATCCCATTGCGATCAGCAAGGCTTGCAAGCGGTCCCTCCTGTGGTGGCTTCACTCTCCAGATCTCCACAGAGGCCGCCCATTTTGTGCTTCTCCCCCTCTCGCCACGGTGACCACGGACGCCTCCCGCCTCGGGTGGGGGGGGGCATTTTGCAGGCCGGACCGTCCAAGGCACGTGGAACGATTCAGAGACCTTACTGCATATCCGCGTTCTAGAGATGAGAGCGGTGCTCTTAGCGTTGCTAGCACTTCAGGACTTTCTTCCCTTGGGAACAATTGCGATTCAATCGGACAACATGTCGGTTGTCTGGTATATCAACAAGCAAGGAGGAACCAGGTCTTACCCTCTTTGTCGAGAAGCCATGAGAGTTTGGGAATGGGCAATCTCCACCAACCGCTTTCTCATAGCACATTCGGTCGGTCCAACATCCTGGCGGACAAGCTCAGTCGCACCATTCTGACCCCTTACGAGTGGTCTCTCAATACTCAAGTAGCGGAACGCATATTCGCACGGTGGGGAACTCCTTCTTGCAATCTTTTTGCCTCTCCCTCAAACACCAAGTGCGACAGTTTTTTCGCTCTGATACCTCCTCCAGGAGGTTCCCCAAGAGACGCTCTGGTGCATGCTTGGCCACCCGGTCTTCTGTATGCTTATCCCCCCTTGCCTCTGATGCTCCAAGTTCTTCAGAAAGCCTCTCGGGTGGGGTGCAAAATGATTCTCATTGCTCCGTTTTGGCCTCGACAGATCTGGTTCCCCTTCCTAAGGTCTCACTCGGTGAATCCCCCTTGGATTCTAGATCCCATTCCGGATCTGATATCTCATCCATCCCACCTATCTCCTCCGAACCTGGACAACCTGAAGCTGACCGCTTGGCTGCTCCAGTTCCACTCTTGATCAGGACTCCCGGTATTTCGTCCCCTGTTAAGGCGATCCTGGTGGCGGCTCATAAACCGTCCACTGGGAAAGTCTACCGTAGCAAGTGGAAACGGTTTTCTTTGTGGGCGGAGCGGCAAGGCCTGAACCCCTTCACAGTTCCTCTCCCTTTAGTGCTTGATTTCTTAACCACTCTTTTTAACGATGGTGCCAGCAGTTCCATGGTCAAAGTACAACTTGCGGCAATCTCACATTATCACATTGGTCATGACTCCAATCCACTCATGTCGGCCAAGTTGTGTAAAACTTTCCTAAAAGGTACTTTCCTTCTCAGGCCCCCTGTAAAACAAGCGGTTCCTCCCTGGGACCTTTCCTTAGTTCTCCAGGCCTTGACCGCCCCTTCAACCGGCTACGGTAGATCTCAAATTCTTGACGTTCAAGACTGCCTTCTTAGTAGCCATTACTTCGGCCAAGAGAGTTTCAGAGCTCCAAGCATTATCAGCTAAACCTCCTTACTTGGTCTTTCATCCGGACCGTGTTTACCTCAGGACCAACCCGTCCTTTCTTCCTAAAGTAGCTTCTGAAGCAAACATTAATCAATCCATTAACCTCCCTGTTTTCTTTCCTAAATATGAAAACAAAGGTGAATATAAGCTTCACTCCTTAGATGTTCACAGGCAACTTAGATTTTATCTAAACAGGACGGCTGGTCATAGGCAATCCGACCAGTTGTTCATTTCCTTTGCTAAATTTAATTTGGGCAAGCCAATTTCTAAAGTCTCTCTGTCTCGCTGGATTTCACAATGTATCTTATTGGCTTATCAAGCTTCAGGAAGGCCCGCACCGGAGAGTGTACACGCTTATTCAACCCGGTCAGTCTCTACCTCGGCAGCCTTTAAGGCTAGGATTCCTCTAGATGATATTTGTGCAGCAGCCACGTGGGCTTCATCTCATACTTTTATTTCCCACTATAAGTTGGATCTTGCATCTAGGGGTAGAGCATCATTTGGCTCCGCGGTGCTCCGGAATATCCTTCCATGATGGCCGCCCAAGATTCAGGTAGCTGGGGACTCTGTCCCACAGGTTGCAGACAAATGAATCTCCTACTTCAGATTTAGAAGTTATGTACTCACCATAACGTTCCATCTGAGTAGGTGTATTCATTTGTCTGCAACCATCCCGCCCTCCTATCCCCCTGGCCTTTCAGTTTCCTGCATATGGTGTGTTACCCTTTTCAGGGTGTTTTTTGCTGTTGGCAAACTCGATCTGAGGTCATGAGGGTAGAGCAGGGCATTATGGGTGAGGGGAGGAGCTGAGAGCTTGGATCCATAGCTGGTAAACCATGCCGGTTCGGATCCGATATCGGACCCATAACCCACAGGTTGCAGACAAATGAATACACCTACTCAGATGGAACGTTATGGTGAGTACATAACTTCTAATTTTTCTTTGGATAGGGGTAGTTTACTGGGTCTGGCTCGGGGGTATAATTCAGGCTTTTGATCCAAAACTGCAACTTGTCCACAATTTAATGCAACCCTCGGGTTGTTTTTCTTCCTGCAGTATGTTTCCAGTATTGTGTAGGTACCGGCAACCTGCTTGCACTTTATAAATCTTAATTTCATATAAAACTTTCATTTGCTTGCCTAGGAATCAAATGAAGGGAAAGCCCACCCACTTTTTAAAATTTGCACATAATTCCAGAGGAATTTCCCTGTGTCTGCATGACATACCACAGACACAGCAAAATCTGTAGTTTACCCTGTCAGGTACTGCAGGGACAGGAAGAAATGGAAACAGATGATCCGCTGTGGCAACCCCTAACGGGAGCAGCCGAAAGAAGACCCTGTCAGGTACTGCAGACATTCTTATTCAGTCAATTAGACCTGCTGATCTCAGGAACTCCGCAGCTGCTATGGAAAAGACAGAGGTAACTGTTTCCCACTGTCTTTATTGCAGATTGGAAGAGATGTTACACTGATTCACTGCTACTTCCAATGTAACCATGCCTTTCATAGCAAAATAAAGCAATTAGATCTGTTAAGGGTTCAAAGGCAGTTGTCACCTGTTCTGAGAACTGTACACAAGTAGTATCACAGTATTGAAATACTAAGCTGTAAATTGTAGTTGTTTTTGCTACTTTATATATTAAGGTGACTTAAGTGTAGTATCAAAGAAGTCTGTGACATTTAGAGAAAAGTTGGAAAATATTTTTTTCTTATAAAGTATCAATACATTTACTGTTTTCATGTCCCCATGGGACAGAACTGCCCAAATCGGGACTGCTCTGCAGGATGTGAGACAGGTTAACAACCCTATCAACTAGGTGCACTGATACTGTTTATGAAAAGGTTTTTTTTATCCTTTCTTATAACGTCCGTACAGAGGAAGATGTACATCTGGTGCATAGATCCATAGGAAGAGGCATTTTCCATTGACTTTTGAGTTAGTCCTTGGACAGGTAGGGTGCAATGAGCATTTTCAAGCCTACAAAGGAAATGTAAGGTTGATGATATACACAATATACAGTAGAATTTACTTCTAGCATGCATGTGTTATGTGCCTTTTCATTAAAAACATTAAGGAAAAAAATCAGAATTGCTTTATCTACATACAACAAATATAGTTATAAATATATGTTAAAGTATCTATTGAAAACCACCAAAACTGTGTTTATATTAATTTGGAATAAAATACTCACTTTAATGTATGTGTATGAGTATTGCACAGTGCTACTATACTAATTCATTGTTTTGAATCTTGAGATGTCTCTCTCAATTATAAACGTTTTTTGCTTTAATAGATTTTTGTGCACATTTTCATATGTAACCATGGTGCTTTTCGCCATGGGTTAAGGTGGACAATAACTAAGTCAATCTCTTGGCAGTGATGTAAAACCTTTATTAGATACACATGCATGTGGGAGACAACGTTTCAGCAACAGAGTCTCCCCGAAGTATAAAAATCAACAGCTTATATACTTTATAATGGTGCTGCATCAGCAGTTTGTTAGAACAGAGAAATGTGACCATGACCAATCAACTTTGGGCAAGTTTCAAGGCTTACAGCTTCAGCACAAAAAAATTCTATTTACTAGGCTAGGCGGATTTATACATAAAAGGTTGGTGTTTCCTGGGGAAGACACTTTCCAAAAAAGGAAAAGAATACAGACAGCTTCTTTAACACATGTTCAGCACTTTTTCATTACTTTACACATGCCTTCAGTCACGTATTCAGACTCTTTTACAAAACATATGATCTGAAGTAGGCAGACTTCATTCGTCTGCAACCTGTGGGTATCGGATCCGACCTCGGATCCGAGCCGGCAATTCAAAAGCTTAGGCTCCGAGCTCCTAGCTCCTCCCTCTTACCCATAACCCCTTGCCAAGCCCTGACTGACCTCAGATTTCGTTTGCCGCTTTTCAAGTAGCTACGGATTCCAGAGCTCCTGGCGTTTGTTGAAGAACAGATAAGAAATTTTGACAGAAAAAGTTTTAAAAATCTCTATTTTTGTTGTTTATATAGTTAGTGTTGAGTGTGTTTAGGCTTTCCTCTCTCTTTTATTTAATTATTCTCGGGTTTTGCGTAGTTTGTGTGTGTGTTGTGTTAGGCCTTAGGGTTGTGATGTCTGAAGCCCATAAGGCTGTTTTCTCGAAATGTACCGAGTGTGGCCATAAGCTGTCCCCAGCGGATGGCCACACTCTGTGCGTTAAATGCTTGGGGGTTGAACACCTGTCATCTGGTTGTACCATTTGTGCAGGGTTCAACCCCCGGGCTTTGAGGGAGCGGAGGTCGAAGCTGGTGCTGGCGGGTCTTTTACCTCCAGATACCGCTTCGGCCTCTGCCCCTTCCACTCAGCAACCTGTTGCTGTGGGTTCTCCCCCTCCGGCTGGGACTCAACCTCCCTCTAAGTTGCCGGAGGAAGGAATCCTCTAAGGAGAGAGAAGGAGAGGCACAGGAGAGGCATCACAAGCGGAGAGCCGAAACTTCCAGTTCGGCTCCTCCATCTAAGCGGGCCTCCCCTGTGCCTTCTAGCTTTCCTCCTCCTCGGCTCCACTCCCCTCGGTTCTCTCCTGGACCCGAGGAGGAGGAGGCTAACGCTTCTAGGAGGTCTCGAGGCTCTCTAGGTCCGCCGGTGGCCTCCACCAGGTCAACCTTTTCAATGAGTGAAGCTGATATGGACCGGATGATGAGGAAATTCATCCAGGCCCAAATGCAAATGGGAGTGCTCCTAGCCCCCATCCGGGAGGGGCTTGACCCCTTTTCGCCCCTTGGCTCCTTCTCCGACCCATACCACGGGTTCGGAGCTGTCGGCGCCGGGCAGATTTGGATCCGGGTGGGTCGGATCCGATGGGTCGGCGCACCTCTGATCCATCCCATCCCTTGAGTGCTTGGTGCCGGACCCGACCTCTCTGAGCCGAGGCGAGCCTCGGATCCGAGGGAGCTGGTGTGTCTTCGGCTCCGTCCAGGTCGGAGCACACGGTCTCGGATCCAACTGTTTCGCTCCGACTCCGATCCGTCGTCGGATCCGAGTGGGGGTCGGCTCTCGGGCTTAGAAGCTGGCTCCCCTCGGCTTTCGGCGTAGTGGAAAGGGCACTGTTGAGGACATCCGGACCCCGGTCCCTGCCACGGCTCCATCCCGCACTCCCTTGCAGTTGGGCCAGGCCCCACCAGCCGGTCCCAGGGACAGCCCGCCTCGATGTCCCAAGTGGTTCCCTTGGAACATCCAACTGCTGAAGAGTACTCCTCGGGCAGCCCCGATGAAGTACCTCGGGCGTAAGTGCAAAGGAGGCACATGGACTCCCGAGTCCGTCACTGAAGACACAGACTTGGATGAAGGGGAAGGCTCCCTAGGTCACCCCTGAGGACGTCTCATTTGGAGACATCATGGAGATGTTAAGGATCAGGGGGTGGTCTGCCCCAAGGCTTCTTCGACGAGTCTGTGTTCTTGGAGGCATTAAGGCGGGCCCTTCTACCTCTTGGGTGTCCCCTCCTGCTGACCCCCTGGTGGATCTTATTTCCATCAGGGCGTGGAAGGATCCGGACACCATTGAGCCTATCCCTAAGCGCCCGGACCGCATTCTTTCCCCTCCGTCGGACCGCACCCACTGGAGTAAGGGCCCCAGTAGATGCCATGATGATGGCTGCAGCCACGAAGAGGGAATTGGCCCAGGAGAGTCCCTCCATGCATCCTCCGGGCAAGGAGTCCCGCTCGATGGATCGCATTGGGAAGCGAGTTTTTAGTTCAGCAACCTTCTCCTTGTGAGCGCTGAACTACATGGCACATGTCATTAGGATGCAGCGGGATCTGATTAAAGAATCGCTGCATCTCCCCGAGTCCATGTCGGTGAGGATAAACAGGTATACTCCACCGAATGGCCACTCTCAGATCAGTTTCCAGTACATCTATGCGGCTGCTATCTCATGCTACTGAGGGAGCTAGAGCCAGCGGAGCAGGCCTAGTCATGAGGCGACAGGCCTGGCTCCGCCATTGTGATTTTGCAGAGCCCTTCAAGGCGACCTTCGCGAATGCCCCTTTCGATGGTTCTGCCTTGTTTGGCAAGACTGTTTGAGACATTAGTCCAGAGCGAAAAGGACGGAAGACGCTGTCTGCCGTCGGAGTCCGCTTCTCAGCTCCCCAGAGGTCCTTCTCTAAGAACCAAAAGGGACAGAAGAAGATGTGGTTCCGGAAGTCGCAGCAGTCCCAACCTGCTCAGGATAACCAGTCCTTCCGTGGCAGAGGAGGACGGGGAGGTCGTCGTGCTAGAGGCAGGGGGGCTCCTGGCAACTTTGGGTCCAGAGAACCTTTCTCTGATAGACCCACGCAGCAGCCCTGAAGGGTTGCCCGGCTGTCCGTCTCTGGAGGCAGTCGGGGGGCGGTTTTCGAGGCACCTGACTTCTTGGGAGTCCATAACAACAGACAGTTGGGTGCTTCGTGTCATATCCAGAGGATATTCAATTCCCATATTCAAGGTTCCCAAATCTCGCAGCCTCCCAGATGTTCCACCCGACCAAAGGAGGCGGCAGCTGTCAATCGAACAGCTGCTAGAAAAAGAGCTATCCAGCGTCCCGAGATCAAACCGGATTAGGGTTTTACTCCAGGTTCTTTTGGTGCCAAAGAAGGCGGGGACTTAAGACCAATCTTAGACCTTTCCCAGCTGAACCTGTCAGTAACCAAGCAAAAGTTCGGATGGTCACCCTGCAATCTATACTTCCCCTCTTGAGGAGAACGACTGGATGTGCTCCATCGACCTCAGGGCCGTACTACCACATTTGGATGGACAGACAATCCAGGAGGTTTCTTCGCTTCCGGCTGGGAGCCAGTCATTATCAGTTCAGGGTCCTCCCTTTGGTCTCACCTCAGCCCCCAGGGTGTTTACCAAGGTGCTAGCGGTGATAGCGGCCCACCTGAGGCTCCAGGGATTACAGGTCTTTCCGTACCTGGACGACTGGCTCCTGACGGCATCATCAAGGCATCTTCTGTGCTCAGCCAGGGATTACTTTATTCAACTAGCACCAAGGCTGGGCATCACGATCAACTGGGAGAAATCTTTACTGAACCCCACACAAGTTATAGATTTCATAGGAGGAAGACTAAACACCAGATCAATGCGAGCCTTCCTCACCCCAGACTGTATTGCCAACCTGAAGTGTCATGTGACAGCGATCCTGCAACCATCTCCAACTGCAGCTTCGGTCCTGAGGGCCCTAGGTTCTATGGCGGCAGCTATTCCGCTTCTCATTCATGCTCGTTTACGCATGCGGGTTCTTCAATGGACCCTTCAGGTTCAGTGGTCCCCTCTTTGTTCCTCTCTAAGCTCCGATTGCGGTCAGCAGGCGTGCAGGGACTCCCTTCTTTGGTGGCTTCTTTCTCCGGAGCCCCTGGCAGGAGACCTTTTGCGGCATTTCCCGAGCCACAGTGACCACGGACGCTTCTTGCCTCGGGTGGGGGGGGGGCATTCTGCGGGAAAGATTGTCCAAGGCACGTGGAATCCCACAGAGGCGTCATTGCATATAAATGTCCTGGGAATGAGGCGGTGCTCCTAGCGTTGCAAGCACTTCACCACGTTCTTCCTTCAGGGACTATTGCGATTCAGACAGACAACATGTCGGTAGTCTGGTATATCAACAAACAGGGAGGAACCAGGTCTTACCCCCTTTGTCGAGAGGCCATGAGAGTCTGGGAATGGGCAATTTCCACCAAGCGCTTTCTGGTAGCAACGCACATTCCGGGAAAGTCCAACATCCTTGCGGACGAGCTCAGTCGCACCATCCTTTCTCCACACGAGTGGTCTCTCAATCCTCAAGTAGCGAAGAAGATTTTTGCCGTTTGGGGGCAACCCTGTTGCGATCTTTCTGCCTCTCCCTCAAACCCCAAATCGACAATTTCTTCGCTCTGCTTCCCCACCAGGGAGTTCCGAGAGATGCTCTGGTGCATGCTTGGCCTCGGTCTCCTTTATGCCTACCCTCCACTTTCTCTGATGCAGAGGCTTCTGCAGAAAGCCAACAGTTTGGGGAGCAGAATGATTCTCATTGCCCGTTCTGGCCTCGACAACCTTGGTTCCCCTTCGTATGGTCTCACAAAATCAATCCACCCTGGATTCTGGATCCAATTTCAGATCTCATCTCCCACCCTCTGGGAATGTCGGTTCCCAATCTGCGGACCCTGAAGTTGACAGCTTGGCTGCTCCAGTTCCATCCTTAATTAGGACTCGGTATCTCATCACCGGTCAAGGCCATTTTAGTGGCAGCTCATAAACCTTCCACCAGGCAGGTTTATCGGAGTAAATGGAAGAGATTCTCTATTTGGGCAGTACAGAGAACTTTGGATCCTTTTTCGGCACCTATGTCAGCGGTGCTGGATTTTCTAACAGACCTCTTTCATCAAGGGGCTAGTTCTTCCACGATTAAGGTACAATTGGCAGCTATCTCGCATTATCACATTGGTCATGACACAGCTCCTTATGGCGAAATTATGCAAAACATTTCTCAAAGGAGTTTTTGTTGAGGCCTCCAGTCAAGGAGGTTGTACCACCTTGGGACTTGTCTTTAGTTCTGCAAGCCCTTACTGCTCCTCCCTTGAGCCTGCAGCTTCTACTGATTTAAAGTACCTTTCCTGGAAGACTGCCTTCCTGGTAGCTATCACTTCAGCCAGAAGAGTGTCTGAGCTTCAGGCTCTATGTGTCAAGCCGCCTTACCTTTCTTTCTTCCCTGATAGGGTGTGCCTCAGGACCAATCCTTCTTTTCTTCCGAAGGTCTCTTCTGAATCAATATTAACCAGTCAATCAATTTACCTGTGTTTTTTCCCCAAGTACTCAAACAAAGGAGAATACAAATTGCATTCCTTGGATGTTCATAGACAATTACGTTTTTATATTAACAGAACAGCTGGTCACAGGAAATCAGATCAGCTGTTTGTCTCCTTTGCTAAATTTGCTCTGGGTAAAGCAGTATCTAAAGTCACACTATCTAAGTGGATTGCTAATTGCATTCTGCAGGCATATGACACTTCAGGTAGACCTGCTCCTCAGAGGGTTACGGCTCATTCTACTAGGGCAGTTTCCACGTCAGCCGCCTTTAAGTCCGTGTATCATTGGATGATATCTGCGCGGCAGCTACTTGGGCCTCGCCTCATACTTTTATTTCTCATTACAAGGTGGATGTTGTTTCTAGAGGAAGAGCATCCTTTGGCTCAGCGGTGCTCTGAAACATCCTTCCATGACGGCCGCCCAAGATTCAGGTAGCTAGGGACTCTGTCCCACAGGTTGCAGACGAATTAAGTCTGCCTACTTCAGATTTAGAAGTTATGTACTCACCATAACGTTCCATCTGAGTAGGTGACTTCATTCGGATGCAACCATCCCTCCATCCCCCTGACCTTTATAGAGCGAGTATTTATGCTGTTTTAGTGTACTGTTGTCAGTATTTTGAGGCAAACTCAATCTGAGGTCAGTCAGGGCTTGGCAAGGGGTTATGGGTAAGAGGGAGGAGCTAGGAGCTCGGAGCCTAAGCTTTTGAATTGCCGGCTCGGATCCGAGGTCAGATCCGATACCCACAGGTTGCATCCGAATGAAGTCACCTACTCAGATGGAACGTTATGGTGAGTACATAACTTCTAATTTGTGTACATTTCACCCTCTACAATCCCCCGTTTGATGCTGTGTAAGCATCACCTTTAATTTTGTTTCTGTGCATTCGTTCATACATTTCCCCAAAATCTTTCATTACATCATCACCGTTTGTCTCCATTTCAGTATCTCCTTCATCAGTGTTCTGTGTAGTCAATGGAACACTTTCATTTTTGTCAATAATTACTTGTAATTCTACAGGAGCTTTTGCACTTAAGTTTAAGCATAATGCTTTGAGTATAAATGATTCTGTAAATAACACTAAAGCAATAATAGCGATTAACATGATAAATTTCAATATTCCACCTCCCCATCCAGAAAATAAATTAGTGAGCCAAGCCCACTGTGAACTATCCATTTTAGCATGCGACAGTTCAGCAACCTTTTGTATGGTTTCAAGATGGCTTTCTATTGCGTGCTCATTATCAGGATTAAATGTACAGCACTCCTTGCGCATGAGCACGCATACACCCCCTTTAGAAGCAAGCACAAATTCAAGTGCCATTCTGTTTTGCAGTACAGCTCTCGTTGCAGTTAATTCAGTATTGATTAAACTGACACTTTCAAAGTTGGCATTTGCAAGCACTTCCACAAACTTAAACAATTTATGTAATTCCCAAATTGCTTTGAGAGCAACATACCAAGGTAGTATGCCTGCCCCATAAATCACTTTGTCACCTTGGTCCATATGAGCTAAACCTTTCAATGCCACATGTGCCAGGTCATACTATATCCTTGATGCATCATCCTTTCCCACTGGGTTATTGGTAGGTTTGACTTCTCATGCAGTTCAAATCTTTCTTGCTGGTAAGGCATCAGTGTGTTGAATAGCAAGAACCAAGTAGTCTAAAAAAAAAAATCTACCTGACCAACTTCCAGGTAACCATTTATAAGCTTTTCTACCACAAATAAAAGAAACGCTCTTTGATCATCACTGAAATATTTAGAGCCGGTAAAGAATCCCCTACATCTTTTAACCCATGAAACATTTTTCTATGTATTACCTTCATCTCCTGTAAAAATGTTCTCGTTTGGTTATCAATTTCATTAACCAAAAGGATTAATAACTTGCATTGCATTGTAAATAGTCATTATAACAATTATATGTTGTAGTCATATTACAAAAAACTCCACCCAACTTTTAAGTTCCAATTTTTCTGAAAATGCAAAGTTCTATTCTGTCTTTTGGGTAGCCAAAGTGAAACGCTCTCTGTATTAGTTCTGTTCAACATATGCAGCAGGTTAGTCCAAGTCTCTGTTGCATTTAAAGGGGATGTTGCAATCAACAGTCCTCCATAGACAGCGGGAATGGCAGTACAAATCCAACAGATAGTAAGATTGAAAGAGAGGGCATAAGTTAGCTTTAGGGCCTGGTAAGTGTTAAAGGTAGGATGCCAGGAAGTGGCTCTTTAGATAATGGAGATGTCATCATGGGCACTAGGTGAGTGAGTCTAGGTGGCAACAGCAGGAAATAAAAAGAGACAAAGTAATACAAGGAGAAATATGAAAATAAAATGGAGCACATACCCAATGTTATTGAGGGAAAGGAGTCCAAGTTGTTGATTTGAGAGGCACCAAACTGAACCGAGTAGGAGTGATGGGCGCAATATCATCGACAAGAGGAAATTGATCGGTCTTCATGGTTGTCAGGCTTTTTACTTCTAGTATGGTGGGCGATAGGTTCAGTGACATCGTCCTCAGCAAAGGTGAGAGGCTGGTGATTATCTGTTGGAAGTACCTGTTGAACGTGGGATACGTGGCTCTAGGTTGGTGAGCCTTGCAAACGAACAGCCGATGTTGTAGTCAGAAGGACCAGGAATGGACCCTTCCAGCGTGGCGGTAATGAATTTTTCCATCGGAAGTGTTTGACCTAAGCCCAATCACCAGGCTGGATGGAATGCATAGAATCTGGATCAGGTGGCTGTAAGGATTATGGTAGTACTGCAAAAGAGAAACAAGGGTTTGACAGTAATGCAACAGAGTCATCAGTCAAAGCAATTTCCATACTTACTGGAGGGGAGGTTGGGAGCCACATGGGACAGCCCATAAGAATTTCATGAGGTGACAGTTTTCTAGTAGCACTCGCTGCAGAACTAACAGAAAATAAAACTAGAGGCAGAGCCTCTGGCCATTTCAGACCTGTCTCAGCTGTAAGTTTTGCTAGCCTAGTTTTGATAGTCTGATTAGCCCTCTCAACAATTCCAGAGGACTGTGGCCTGCAAGAGCAATGCAAAGACAACTTCACATTTAACATTGTACAAATATCAACAAGCTTTGCAGTAAAATGTGATCCTCTTATCAGATTGTATTTCACATGGTACCCCAAAGTGGGGAATTACTTCAGTCACAAATTTCTTTGCCACAGTAGTGGCATCATTCTTTGCACAAGGAAATGCTTCAACCATCCGGCGAATACATCTACAATAACTAGTACATATTTTAACCTTGCACACTGTGGGAGTTCTATAAAGTCCCATTACACTGTACAAAATGGTCCCCATGGCTTTTCAATATGTTGCGGAGGGACAGAAGTAAACCTTGAAATATAGGCTAAACAAACGAAACATGTTTCAATTAAATGCTGAACAGCCTCGTAAAGGCAAGGTGCATACCGATCAGATATTTGTCTAATCAAAACATTTTTACCTGTGTGAGCTGGTGAATGATATGCTTGAACCAATTGATACAGGAAATTTTGTGGTGCTACAGGTCTGCCGTCAGGGTGGTGCCAAAGATTATCTG
Source organism: Protopterus annectens (assembly GCF_019279795.1). NCBI lineage: Eukaryota > Metazoa > Chordata > Ceratodontiformes > Protopteridae > Protopterus > Protopterus annectens. Next base: position 308,363,565 of record NC_056743.1, on the reverse strand, counting down.
GCAACTGCAGCCATCTTGAATCCACCGTACCCTTTCGCGGTCCTCAGCTTTATTAAATGAAAGTACATTAGGCAATCAAACATAGCAGTATTAAATTCAGTAGTTAGTTTGGTAACGGCTGCAATTGTATTGCCTGAACAGGAGATGTTAATGCAGCCTGTATTTGCTGCCCAGTCAGCTAAATTGTTTCCTTTTGTCTGAAAAGAAGAGTCTGTTTTATGGGCAGCACACTTAACAGCTGTCTTCCTAGGCAAAAGAAGAGCATTCATTAGTTCTTGCACAAAATAAAAGTTTTTAATTAAAGTCCTGGAGGATGTTAAATAGCATGTCTGCTTCCACAAAGTTCCAAAGTTGTGGACAGCTTCATGTCTGTACCTAGAATCTGTATAAAATGTGACGGTCTTATTTTTAGCTAGGTTGCAGGCTTTAGTCAGTGCAGCCAGTTCAGCTGCTTGTGTAGACACATGTCCTAGTAGGATTCCCGTTAGGAGTACAGCATCAACAGTACATACAGAAAATTAAGCAACTAGTTGGCCATCTTCTCTCCACAAGCACGAGCCATCTACGAAAAGTATTCATTCAGGATTTTCCATTGGCATATCTTGTAGATCACGTCTAGGAGAGAGCATAAGGTTAACAGCAGAAAGACAATCGTGTGGTTCACCTTCCTCTGCAGTAGGTATGAGATGCTGGATTTAATGGAGGACATTGTATAATTTTTAGGGCTGGGTTATTCAATAATGCCAGTTCATATTGAGTGAAGTGTGTAGCTGAGAGATACTGTGTTTTTGATATTAATAGAAGAGATTCGACTACGTGTGGAACAGCTAGAAAAGTATTATGGCCAAGGGTCTGGGGCAAAGCCATATCATGGAGGTGTGCTGCGGTAGCTACTGCACACGGACAAGGAGGTAAGGCAGCTGCTACTGGATCAAGTTGGCACTATAGTAGGCAACTGGGCAGAACCTGCCAGTTCATCGCTGTGCCAACAGCACAAGGGCTACCTGATTTCTTTCTCCGCAAAAAAAGATAAAATTCCTTAGAATGGTCTGGCAGTCCCAATACTAGAGGGTTAGATTGGAGGGTTTTGAGCTGACCGAAGGCTTGTTCATGTTTTTCGTCCCATGGGAGAGATTCAGGAAAACGTTTCATTAAGAGTTCTAAGAGTGGTTTAACTTCTGCAGAGTTTATTATCCACTGTCTGCAATAAGGCCAAGAAAAGAGTGGAGGTGTGTTAAAGTTGTAGGAGGAGGAGCAGACTGAATAGCTGATGCTCTTGAAGGAAGCACTTGTCTAGAGTTAGAAATAAGATGTCCAAGATACTGAACGTGGGGTTTCCACAGCTGTAACTTTGCTTTGTTCACTTTGAATCCTAATAGTGCTAGCTATTGGAGTAAGAAAAGAGTATCTGTTTTACAAGCTTCGGGAGAAGAGGAGGCAAGTAACAGGTCATCTACATACTGAATCAAAGTAGACCCACAAGGTAATGTTACTTTATCTAGTTGTCACTTCATCTCTCGAGAGAAAAGGGTTGTGGACTCTACATAACCCTGCGGGAGCCTAGTCCAAGTATATTGTTGGTTCTGACAGGTGAAGGCAGAGATGTTGACTATCAGGGTGCAACTGGATTGAAAAGAAAGCAGATTAGATATCTGTTGCTGAGAAAGTGGTAGCTGACTGAGGGATGGAGTTAAGAATAGTAGCAGGGTTAGGAACTACTGGAAATGCTGTTGGTGCAGAAACCGTGTTTGGTGGTGTTTCCTCTTGTCAGCATTTTGCCGCTTGTGTACGCACCAACAGTTTTGGTTTTTTCCCATTGGTACTACAACTACATTGACAGCTCTGAGATCCTGTATGAAAAATTAAGCATCCTTACCTGGTTTCTCTACCGGTAAGATCAGAGTGTTACAAGTGATAGATACTATTATGCCCTGCTGTAGGAGTGCCTGGATTACCTGTTCAGCTTCTGCTGATAACGGATACTGATTTACTCTTGGTAATTGCTCATTTTGCTTCACTGTAATTCTAACGGGGTCTGCATCAACGATGCAGTCAAGTTCTTTGTGCCAAAGTTGCGGGGGTAGGTTATGTAAAAGATGAAAATCCTTGTCTGTAGTGGATAGTTCAGTGATTGAAAGGAGTGAAAATAGAAAATCTTCATGTGGTAAAGGGGTGTCCAACAAGGAATGATTTTCAGGGACAATCTAGGAAGACTCCATCTGGATTACAGTATATCGTGCAGGGAAACTTGCATACTGAATCTTGTCTGAACGGGTTTAGTAGTGCTGAGGTTACAACCAAAAAGGCGTGCTCAGCTGCTACGAGACCAAGGGTAAGACGTACTGGTTCTGTTAAAGGGTAATCTGACTGTACACTAGATGCACCATCTCCTTTAATAAAGTTAGAAGAAAGAGGTAGCTGTTGAAGCAGTAATCCTAGATCTTGTTGCCTCTGCATCTATGAGGAAAGGAATGGATGAATCCTGTACTTGTAAATGCACATAGGGTCCTGACTGTCGGACTGTAAGCAGAGGAAATAGCTGTGTATCCTGTTCTAGGCTTTCCTATTGGCTAGTTTGCCAAGTTGGTGCTTGCCACTGAGTGTTGATGACAGGCAGCTGTGGTTGCTGCAACGAAGGTGCCGCAGACTGAAATGTTGGTCATGTGCCCTGATTAATATTAGGTGGTTGCTATGGCTGAGACGTTGGTTGCAAATTAGAGCAGTTTTGCCTCCAGTGGCCTGTTTGACCGCAATTAAAGAACAGGTTTAGATTTTGTTGTTGGAATCCCTGATTTGCAGGGAATCTATGCTGCTGTGAGGCAGAGAAGCGAGGTTGCTGGCTCATACTTAATCCCCTGTTGTTACGGGAACATTGATTAGGGCGTGTCTGCTGTTGTACAAGGGAAGTTAGTACTTGTAGTTCCCTGTGCTCTTGCTGTTCTGTTTGTTCCTGTTTTTCCCTGTGTAAAATGTTGGCCAAATATTGTACCCGAGTAACTCATGTAAACTCAAACTTGGCCAATTTAAGCAGACCTTTTTAAGTTGATCTCTAATGGGAAGTAGTAGTCCTTACACAAAAGCGGCTAAAAGCCAGCTGACAGCGGGGGCCATAAGTCGCCTCTGGATACCCGGAAAATGCCTGAAATGCATCAATCATGCGTTTTAAATACGCATCAATAGTTTCCCCTTCTTTCTGCATGACTGCCTTAATCCTGGACCAGTTAGGGACTGGTGGACAGACCACCATGATGGCCTGAAAAATTTTGTCACAACTATCGGAAAAATTTTGATCTCTATATTGTGGAGTCTGCGCTGGAACACCAACGTGCTCCCAAACAAACTTTAATAGATCCGATGGAAGAGCATATTCTAAAACTGCTCTGATACCTTCAGTTGTAGGGTTCTGTACTTTGACATGTCTGGCTAGTATTTTGGCAAATTTAGCAGGGTTTTGTCTTATTGGAGGTAGTGATTGCACTGTAGCTTGAAAATCTACTGCTGACCATACTTGGACTACTTGCATATTCGAGAATGCATTCTCCACCGTTCTATATGTGGTATTAGGGATTTGTGGCAATGGATGTATGTGGGACAGTGGACAATAAGGTTTGTCCTCGTCAGAGGACGAGTCAGATAAGGAATTTGAAGATTATCTATTAAATTTGTCTGGTTCAAAGTAACCATCTTCCCCATCTCTGATTATGGGAAACTGTTTAGCTAATTGTCTGGTGTATGGTCGTTTTTTGTTTTCCATGTATTTTCCCATTTAAATTTACCTGAGGAAGTAGGTTGTGGTCCATCTGTCGTAGAAGTATGGGGTTACTTCTGGGGTTGTTTCTATTACAGGTGTTTCCTGTGTTTTATTCTTATTTTTCTTGGAGCTCGAGGATTCTTCTATTTGAACAGACTTGGAGGGGGTGGAACCCAGAGTGCTAATCGAAGCTGTTGAACTGGCAGGAGTGTATTCCCCTGCAAGTAGGGTAGTGTGGGGTGGTTGTATCTGGGGAATAGGGAGGGGATGGACAATGGAGGGTGTCATACATGGTACCGGGAGATGCATGGGAGGTGGTGGGAACTGCATATCATCGGACAATTCTTCCTCACTTATTCGGGTAATTTGTAACTTTCTCAACTCTTTTAACGGATATAGTCCTGTAAATTGCATCTGTTCTTGGAGCTCAGAAACTATTTTAGTAGCTGACTGTAGCTGAGCTTTTAATTTGTCTGTGTTGTCTTTTAGACTTCACAAAATTGATTCTTTTTCCTTGTCCTTGGACTCTGCCATCCAGAAATTAAGGGCTGACCAGCAGCCCAAAGGTATTTTTCTGCCCTTTTCTTTGCATCTTTTATGTAGATTGTTTAAGGCATTTTTATCAAAACTACCATTTTCCAGAAATGCTAATTTACCACCATTTTTTTTGTCAACTTTTCCCGCTAACACACATATACTGTACATGCAACTTTCAGGCAAATACTTATTAGACATTTGTCCTGCAGAGGTGTTCCTTTTTCAGACTGTTTTACAAAACTTCCCACACTCACCTATTTTTGTGAGTTTGCCAAGAATTCTTGGCTACTTTTGAAAAAACGCCTGAATAAAGCCCATACTCAGACGAAGATAGGATGCCTGGAAATCCCGCTCACATTCCATAAAAACATAAACCCACAATCGTACCTAAAATGAACACAAGTAGTTTAAGACAATGACTTACATTGTCACAGAAAAAGTTCCTGCCAGGAGAGGAACTGAAAGAAAAATGTGCAGTTGTGAACTGAATCCACAAGCAAAAAAAAAAATAGAAGAAAACGTGCTTAGGGCCCTTTATTCATTTGTTTGTCTGTGACCACAACTCCCAGAGTCCGGTAAATCTGAGTCATTGCACCAGCTGTTAAGGTGGACAATAACAGTGTTAATCTCTTGGCAGTGATCCAAAATCTTTATTAGATACGCATGCATGTGGGAAATGGTTTCAGCAGCAGGTATCCCCGAAGCATAAAAATCAGCAGCTTATATACTTTATAATGTGTTGCATCAGCAGGTTGTTAAAACAAAGAAATATAATACTGACCAATCAAATTTGGAAAAGTTTCAAAGCTTACAGCTTCAGTACAAAAATATTCTTGTTACTAAGCTAGGCAGATTTATACATAAAAGGTTAATGTTTCCTGAGAAAGACACCTTCCAAAAAAGGAGAAGAATACAGACTGCTTCTTTAACACATGTTCAGCACTTTTTTATTACTTTACACATGCCTTCAGTCATGTACTCACTCTTTTATGAAACATAAGATGTTAAGTTGTCTATCTCACCTTCATTCTTGCTGGTTGGGTTCGGAGCCAATCCTCGGCTCCGACTCGGCCATCTACTAAAGCTCGAGAGCTATTTACTGGCTCGTGGCCTCCCCATATCCCACAATGCTTGGCGCTAGATACCCAGATCGTTTGCCGCTTCAGCTACGATGTTGCGATTTTACTGGCTCAGGTTGTATTATTCCTTTTTTTGTATTAGCTAAAAATTTATCTTATTTTTAGTATATTTAGATAATCTTCCCTTTTAGTGTAGTTAGACTGTGTATCCCCTAGTTTATCCCACCTAGGAAACTCGTTTTTTGTTAGTTTCTTCCCCCCCACCCCCGTTTCTTCTCTTTAGTGGCTAACCCCACCATTTGGTACTTAATAGGAGTAGTGTTTAGCCTTATAGTATTTGTATATTTTTATTAAGGATAGTTAAGTGTGGTGATAGTTTTTTGTAGTTATTATTGTAGCTTAACTAGTGCGGGTGTGTGAGTGTTTCTGTGTGCCTTGTTTAAGCACTAGTTTAATTTTTCTCTCTTTAGTATCCCCTTGCCAGTATGTTCAAGGATACTAAAGTGACTCGTGCTGTCAGAAGATGTCTCTGACAGACGGTCACACTTCTTGTGTGTATTGCTTGGGTTCCCTACACCTACAGGACTCCTGCTCTGTCTGTCACGCCTTCAGCCCAAGAGTCCTGCAGGAGTGTAGGAACAAGCTTATTTTGAGAGGCTTACTTAAGCCAGAGGGATCCCTGGCGAAGCCTCAGTCGGGGAAATTCTCAAAGCCCGCCAAACCGAAGGGTCCCAGTTCGGAGCGGTCGCCGGGCGGAGCATCTTCCTCCTCTTCAGTTCCGGCTGGAGCCGACATCTCTAGACCTCAATCGGCTCCGACTTTAGTGTCAGAACCATCTTTGGGCCGAAAACGTTCTAGGTCCCCTACCCTAGAATCGGTTCATTTGGCTCCGAGGTCACCATTGCTTCAGTCTGAACGAAGCCATAGGTCCCACTCCTCTCGGTCCTCCAGGCTATTTGATCATGACTTGGAGAGGGTGTTCAGACTCCTTAAATCACAGGCCCTGGCCCAAATGTTAACCAGCCCTTCTCAACAGACTGTGGCTGTCCTGGTGTCTTCAGCAATTCCTCCTCTGACTCCCCCTTTGTGTTCGGAGCCGGACCTGGTTGGGGCTCGAATCTTGGAAATGGAGCCGATACTACACCTTTCGGCTCCTTCGTCAGCTCCGATCTCATTGGTTCCTTCCTTGGAGGGATCTGGGTGCCAGGACTCCCTCGTCGGCTCCGAGGGGGCGAGTGGCATCGGACCCTTGTCCGACCCCGTTCTCCCTCTCGGGACTTCGGCGCAGGTGAGCTCGGCCCGGACATCGGCCTCGGAGCCGTCCCTCTCGGTGCCGGGAGGGGTTCACGCCTCCTCGGAGCGGGGACCTTCTGCTCTGCCTGATAGGGGCGCCTTCGAGGTCATGAGCGTGTTGACTCCTGAGTCGGCTCCTCCATCGGCCCCCTCGGCTCCTCCCCCATGGTGCCTGCATCGGTCTCTGCCTACCCTCCTGACCCCAAGCATGGAGAACAGACGCTCCAGGTAGCCCCATTGGGCGTATCGTCCTCTTCCGAGGCCTCCCTTGATCTTTCAGAGGAGCCCCCTCGGAAGAGAAAATGTAAGAGGAAACATGTCGACTCCCCTGAGTCAGTCACGTCTGATACCGACTTGGAGGATTCGGAAGGGTCCCCAAGATCCCCCTCTGAGGATGTCTCTTTTTCAGACATCCTAGAGATCCTTAAGCAGTGGGGGAACTGGACTGCCCTTAACCCTTCCGAGGACGAGTCTGTATACCTGGACGGGTTTGGTTCTCACCCTTCCACCTCCTGGATGTCTCCACCCTTCGACCCGCTCATGGAAGTAGTGACTTAAAGGGCGTGGTCAGCCCCGGACACAGTGGAACCAACTCCCCGTAGGCCCACTAAGTTCATTACAACTCCCACCCAACAAACAATTTTGACAAAAGGTGTCCCCGTTGATGCCATGGTGGTGGCAGCAGCCATGAAGGAGTTGGCTGACCCTTCGGTGCCTGTCCATCCACCTAATAGAGTCTAGGACAATGGACAGGTACGGGAAGTCGATGTTTTCCTTGGCGACTTTTTCCATGCGATCGCTGAATTATCTGTGCCACTTCACCCGACTTCAAAGGGATCTTCTCAAGGAACTGGGTGATATCCTTCAGGATCCATCAGCTGTGGGGGATGAAGATAAGATTAACTCCCAGCTGGCGACCCTTAACTCAATCTTCAACTCCTCCATGCGGCTCATTTCTTATGCAGCCAATGGGGTGAGTAGGGCCACAGGTACAGGCGTGGCTTTGAGAAGACATGCCTGGATGCGGTTATGTAACTTTGCTGACCCCTTTAAGGCGTCCTTCACCAATACCCCCTTCGATGGTTCGGCTCTGTATGGACCACAGGTGAAGGATACCCTTACCAGGTGTGAGCAGGAAGGCAAGACACTCTCTGCCATGGGAGTCCGTTTTTCTACTCCCTCTAGACCATACCCTAAAGGTCAGAAGAGTGGGAAAATGTGGTTTTGGAAACCCCAGGGAGTCGTGCCTGACGCACGTGGCAAGTTTCCCTCCAGGGGCAGGGGAGGGAACAATAATAGACGCCGGCAGAGGGGGTCTGCAAAATCAGGGTAGCAGAGAATCTTTCTCTGACAAACCCTTTCAGCACCCCTGAGGGGCTGCCCGACTGTCCACCTTTGGAGGCAGTCGGGGGAAGATTGTCACTGTACCCAGAAGCCTGGCAACTCCTCACACAAGACAAATGGGGTACGGTCTATCATATCCGAGGGTTACAAAATCCCCTTTGTCCACACCCCTGTACAAACAACCAAGTCCCTTCCAGATGTTCCACCCAGTCTAAGGGAACAAGCAGTGCCAGAAATTTCAAAACTGCTAGAAAAAAGGGCCATCCAGCCAGTCCCAGCAGACCAGCAAGGATCCGGAATTTACTCCAAGTACTTTTTGGTACCAAAAAAGACAGGGGACTGGAGACCCATTTTGGATCTCAGCAGGTTAAACAAATCTGTTCAAAGAACGAAGTTCTGGATGGTCACGCTTCAGTCCATTCTACCCTTTTTGGGACAGGACAATTGGATGTCCTCCATAGACCTTCAGGATGCGTACTACCATATCAAAATGGACAGACGCTCCAGAAGGTTTCTCCACTTCCGGCTGGGAGCCAGTCGCTATCAATTCAGAGCCCTGCCCTTTGGTCTCACCACAGCCCCCAGGGTGTTCACCAAATGCATGGCAGTGGTTACGGCTCACCTGAGACGACGAGGATTCCAGGTGTTTCCATATCTAGACGACTGACTCCTTACTGCTTCCACCAGGCATCAGCTACTGCGAGCAAGGGATTATACCATCCAAACTTGTTCCGAGCTAGGTATCTCAATAAATTTCGAAAAATCTGCATTGTCGCCTTGTCAGCCTATAACCTTTATAGGCGCAAGATTAAATACAAAAGATCTGTCCGCAAAACTTCCTCTAGACAGAGTGCCAGACATTCTCCGGCATGTGCAGGTCTTACTACAGTGCAAGAGGATTCGGGCCAGACTTGTACTAAAAACGTTGGGTCTCATGGCAGCAGCAATCATACTAGTTCCCCTGGCTCATTTTCACATGCGGATTCTTCAGTGGATGCTTTTTACCCAATGGTCCTTTCAGCAACTGCCGATGTCTCACAAATAATCACTCAGTCATGCAAAGACCACCTGGCTTGGTGGATGGTCTCCCCTCTAGTACTCCAGGGCAGACCGTTTGTTCTTCCTCCTCCTGTTGCCACAGTGACCACGGATGCCTCCCTGATCTGGTGGGGGGTGGGCATTTTCAGGGCAGGACTGTCCAGGGCACTTGGCAAACTCTAGAGTACTACCTGCACATAAATGTCTTGGAGATGAGAGCGGTGCATTTAGCATTGCAAGCTCTTCAGGACTCTCTACCCACCGGGACTATTGCAATTCAAACAGACAATATGTCTGTAGTGTGGTACATCAACAAGCAGGGCAGAACCAAGTCCTATCCCTTATGTCGAGAAGCACTCAGACTCTGGCAGTGGGCGATCTCCTCTCAACGGTTTCTGATAGGAACGCACATCCTCGGGAAGTCCAACGTCATAGCGGACAGGCTAAGCAGAGCTATTCTCATGCCTCACGAGTGGTGTCTCAATCAGTCAGTAACAGACAAAATTTTCCGCAGATGGGGTCAACCTTGCTGCGACCTTTTTGCAACTCCTCTCAACAGCAAGTGCGACGATTTCTTCACTCTCTTCCCCCTTCCCGGCCACTCCCCCAGAGACGCTCTAGTTCACGATTGGCCCCGAGGTCTTTTGTATGCATTCCCAACTTTTCCCCTAATTCCCAAGCTAATTCAGAAGGCGACCGCATTGGGATCCAGGATGATCCTCATTGCCCCTTACTGGCCTCGACAAATTTGATTCCCATTCCTGCATCGTCACCTGCTGGAGCAGCCTTGGAATCTGGACTGAGTGCCAGACCTCTTGGTCCATCGGTTGGGCGGGCTGCACCGATCCCTTCAGTTTCTCAACCTCACGGCTTGGTTGCTCCACTTTCAACCTTAGCCAGACTTCCACATATTTCTCAGCCGGTGCGTGAAATCATCCTTGCTTCATACAAATCTACCACCAGGAAGACTTATGCTAGTAAGTGGAAACGTTTCTCTTTCTGGGCAGAGGCTAGGAATATAGATCCCTTTACAGCCCCTGTCCATCACGTTCTAGATTTTTTAGCAGAACTTTTTCAAGCTGGCTCCTCGTCTGCCACCATTAGGGTCCATTTAGCTGCTATTGCAAATTTCCACACTGACCTGTCAGAAACCAGCATAATTTCCCACAAACTTTGCAAGGCCTTTCTTAAAGGGACTATTTTGCTTAGGCCCCCGGTCAGAGATCCCCCGCCTCCGTGGGATTTAAACTTGATATTAACTTCCTTGATTCTTCCCCCTTTTGAACCTGCATCTTCCTGTTCCTTAAAATTACTCTCCTGGAAGACTATTTTTAGTAGCCATCACATCAGATAGGAGAGTTTCGGAACTTCAAGCCCTCTGTATTCGTCCTCCTTACCTTGTGTTTCATAAGGATAGAGTTTCACTCAGGACTAATCCTTCGTTTCTGCCCAAGATACCTTCCGAAACAAACCTGAATCAGGCTATTGATCTACCTGTCTTTTTCCTAACTATTCGAACAAAGCTGAACAAAAGTTGTACCAATTGGACGTTCATAGGCAATTACGTTTTTATTTGGATAGGACTAAGCAAACAAGAAAATCAGACCAACTCTTCCTGTCCTATGCTGAGGGCAAACAGGGACTGCCAGTTTCTAAAGTAACCTTATCCAGGTGGTTGTCCTCTATTATTACTTTGATTTATCAACTGAGACATAAAGAACTCCCTACTAAATCTAAAGTTCATTCCACCAGAGCGTTAGCTACTTCGGTAGCTTTTCAAGCAAGACTACCAATGGAATCTATTTGTGTTGCAGCCACATGGGCCACTCCTCATACTTTCATTTCACATTATAAGTTGGATATGGCCTCTAGGTGTAGAGCTGATTTTGGTTCCACTGTGCTCAAGAGTCTGTTCCGATGAGCCACCCAGGACTAAGGTGCTAGGGATGCTGTCCCAACCAGCAAGAATGAAGGCGAGATAGACAACTTAACATTAAGAAGTTATGTACCTACCATAACGTTCCATGTTAGTTGTCTTCTCGCCTTCTTTCTTGCGTCCCAACCTCCATCCCCCTAGCCTGGACAGACCAAGAAGAGTCCCTTTTTGAGGCCTTCTTCCTCTGGCTAATTCTTATCTGGGTTACGTCCTTCCTCTGTTTTACTACTGTAGGTAAACCTTGTAGTTTGGACAGGTGTCCTTGAAATTTTTCTATGGTGTTAGCTCTGCCAAATGAGATCTGGGTATCAAGCATTGTTGGGATATGGGAGGCCTCAAGCCAGTAAATAGCTCTCAAGCTTTAGTAGATGGCTGAGTCGGAGCCGAGGCTCGGCTCCGAACCCAACCAGCGAGAAAGAAGGCGAGAAGACAACTAACATGGAACGTTATGGTAGGTACATAACTTCTTATTCCTGTACATTTCACCCTCTACATTTTCCAGTCGGACTTTCTGGTAAAAATGTAAACAAACAATGGAGAATTATGTCAAATATCCCTATGATGTTCTGTAGTCCTATCTCGCCTTCATTCTTACACTTGGGACCAGAGCCTCCGACTCTGCCATAATGTAGCTCAAAAACTTCTGGATGGCTTGTGGCTAGGAGGTATCCCATCATGCATCACTAACATTCCCAGATCTCGTTTGCTGCTCGTTCAGCTCAGATGTGATTCTTCTTGTCCATGGCTAAGTGATATTTTTCAATATTTTTTACTTATTGTTGGATAAAATAATCTTGTTTTGGTAGCTTAGTGTGTTTATTGCAGTCCTTGTCTATTCAGACTATTTCTGCTTGTATTTCTCGGTGTACTTTCTTGTATGTTGTTTGGCCATTCTTCCATTGGCCCTTTTTGTATCCCTGCATCGCTGTCTCCTGTGCTGCTGGCTTTTTTCTTTCCTCCTTGGGCTAGACCCGTTTAAGTTACAGGACCTAGTCCTCATTCTGTTTGTCTCCCGTTGGGCTAGGCCCGTTTAAATTAGAGGACCCTAGTCCTCTGTTCTGTTTTCTGTCTCTCTGGGCTAGACCCGTTTAAATTAGAGGACCTAGTCCTCTGTTTATTTCTTTCTCCTCTTAGGTCTAGGCCCGTTTAAATTAGATGACCTAGTCCTCTGTTTGTCTTTTTTGTGTTTAATAGTTGTATTTTGTATTTGTGGATAGTGGATGTCCTTCAAGGATGCATCTGCAGTCATCACATATGGGTTGTCCTGCCTCAGGCAGCCCTTCGGTCGGCCGGATTCCAAAGTCTGGGTCCGGCGTCGGCTGATGTCGCCCTTTCCCCGACGTCAGAGCGCCTGGGGTATAAAGGCGTCACCCGACGCCATCTTCCTCAGTCTTTCTTGCTGCGTGGTGCCCGAAGCAGAAGCAGTTGGCAAGTGCCGGTCGGCCAGCTCCTGTAATTCGGCTAAACAGAAGACTTCAAAAGTTAAGTACCCCGTTGGGGACTCTTTCTTGCCTCAGCCGATGTCAGATAAAATTAATAATTGCTTAACTTGTGGGAAACAAATACCTCATAAGGATTTCCACTCTTACTGCCTACCTTGCCTAGGCCCAGACCACGACGTCTCGGCCTGTTCCGCCTGTGCTTCCTTCAACCGACGCACTCTTAGACGTCGGGCGGAGTTTGCAGAGGAATTTTTGGGGGCTAGTTTTGCTTACAATATGCCGTCGGAGACTCCGACTTCACATTTAGTAAAGAAACGGAAGGACAAGGACTGACACATGCGGTCCGCGGTTTCGGCTGAAACCGCGGCCAGGCCTACCGCGAGTGTCTCGGTCTCGGCTGAAACAGAGTCCTTGGTACTTCCGTCCACCGAAACCGTACAACCGACAACCTCGGCCCCGGAGGCCACTACTGTATCGGTTATTGAATTTCCATTAGAATCTGGTGTCCAGGAACCTTCCAACACCATTCCCTTAGACAAAACTACACCAGCACGTGGTGCAGCCAGGCCTCCTGCATCCATGTCTATTAAGGCATTCTCTAGGGCTAAAGCTGCTAAACAATCAAAGTCTATGCCTCCCAGGGTTATCCCTCAGGGACCCTCTACAGGTTCTCAGATCCTTAGTCTAGCAGAGGACCTTATTTCATTAATTAGTGGCTCACAGCCTCATCCGGACAGGGGCTCTCAACCTCCTACAGAAAAAAGGCCCTGGGTTGAGCCCTCTTATCCCCACTCCTCAGATGAGGCCTCTGATGGCTCTGCTCTCTCGGACTACCAGGAGGAGGCTTTTTCGGCCTACGAGGATTCTGATGCAGAGGAATCTATCCCTTCGGCCTCCCCTCCTGAAGAGCTGTCCTTTGGGGAAACTCTGCACACTGAGGGAACATTTCCAATGGCAGGGCCAAGAATTCTCTGATTCCAGGAAAAGATTAAGGACCTTCTTGCATTTGCCTCAGCATAGACCTTTGGCTATTCCCCCTGTTTTGAATGTCATTGATGATGTGTACTCTGAGTCTAGCACAAACCCTGACACTCTCCGTCCGGCTCCTGCCAAACCCGATAGGTATTACAGGGTCCCGGAATTGCATCTTTTCCTTTACAAGGCCCACTCTGCTGATCCAGAAACTATTTCCCAGGGCCCTAAAGGGGTTGCAGCTGTCACTACAAAAAATCCACTCTCCTCTGAAAGGGAGTCCAGGGCTTTAGAGCGATGGGGTAAAAAAGTGTATACTTCTGCTACCCTTTCTATGAGGGCTTTAAATTGTCAATTCCATATGATACAGTACCAAGAGTATTTGTTAGATAAATTACATAAAAAAACTGTCTTCACCTGAACCCCTAGATCGCAAATCACTTCAGGATCTGGTACATAATTCTCAACAGGTTAGCAACCATTTCTTGCAGTGTGGTTATGATGCATTGGAAGCTTCATGTAGGTCAGCTATGACAGGTGCAGTCATACGTAGGCATGCTTGGCTGAAGGAACAATCTCTGCCAGACCATGTTAAAGCAAAGCTACTGGATGCTCCACTGGAAAAGCAAAAGTTATTTGGCTCCACTGCTCAGGAGGTCTTAAAGAAATTTGAAGAAAAGGCAAAATCTGTACAAACAGTCAAAGATTTTATGCAAGTCCAACCACCAAGATTCAGCAGAAATTGGCCTTCCAAGAACTGGTCCTTTCCAGACACAGAGAGATTTCAGAGGCAAGAACAGGCGTGCCAGAGGTAGAGGGCAAGCTAGAGGCTCCTACAGAGGACGTCAATGGCAGCCTCCCAACCAGAGAGGTAGTGCAGGGCCTACAACTACTGCACAAGGACAGACTCAATGATTTTACTTTGACACCGCCAACCAGGGCTCAATTGGAAGCACCTTTGGGCGGAAAGCTTTCCTTACTCTCAGAACATTGGCACATTATTACAAGGGACAAATGGACACTACAAATAATAGACAAAGGATACAGGTTCCATTTCCACACATTACCGAAAAGAAAAGGCATGCCAGACCTGCCACCAAATCAAAAAGCAGAGGCTTTAAAACAAATCTCCAACTTAATGCAAATGAAAGCAATAGAAAAGGTTCCTCTTTCAGAACAAGGCCAAGGATTTTATTCCAGACTCTTCCTTGTTCCAAGAAAAGAAAAGCAATGGAGGCCTATTCTCGACTTGTCCGCACTGAATACTTATCTCATTGTGCCAAAATTCAAAATGCTGACTCTACAGCAACTCCTTCCCATGCTGGGCAAGGGGTCTTGGCTGTTAACTCTGGACCTCAAGGAGGCATACCTGCATGTCCCTATCAGACAAAGCTGCAGAAGACACCTCAGATTTCTTGCAGGTTCAGAGCATTATCAATTCTCAGCATTGCCCTTTGGTTTATCTACTGCGCCCAGAGTATTCACAAAATAACTGGCATCAGTAATTGCACACTGCAGACTTCAGGGGATGCAAATATACCCGTATCTGGACGACTGCCTCATACAAGCGGGCAGCCAACAAACTTTGGTAAAACACTTGAATTATGCCATCCAGCTTCTTCAGGCCTTGGGATATACAGTCAACATTCACAAGTCAAGACTTGTACCATCCCAAAGAATAACTTTTCTGGGTGCGAATCTAGACACCACCACCCAAATGGCTTTTCTCACAGAAGAAAAACAAAGTCAACTACCGGATTACTTCAAAAGCCTGTCAAGACAAACTCAGCTGACTGCAAGGAAAATCCTGCAGGCCCTGGGTTACATGGCTTCTTGCATTCTTCTGATTCCTCAAGCAAGGCTACATATGAGGAAACTACAATGGTACCTAAGGAGTTTATGGACTCAGCACAGTCACAGCTTGGAAACTGATACCACTCATCCCATGCCTTCAAAGGGAATTTCTGTGGTGGGCTCAAGCAAGCCAGTCAAACAGGGGGTCTGCCCTTCAGCAAACCAATAGCCAGCCAAACCATCACCACGGACGCTTCAGACCACGGGTGGGGAGCACACATGGAGGGAAGGTCCATTCAAGGACTATGGTCACAAAAAGAGCTATGCATGCACATAAACCAAAAGGAAATGCTGGCAGTGATACATGCAATCGAGGCCTTCAAGCTATTTCTACATCAAGGCCACCTGCTAATAAGGACAGACAACACCACAGTTGTGGTACATAAACAAGCAAGGAGGTACCCATTCCTACCCTCTTTGCAGACTGACAATGAATCTATGGGAATTTTCCTTGACACTCAATATAGAGCTGCAATCCCAGTTTGTGCCAGGAAAGGACAATATACTGGCAGACAGCTTAAGCAGGAACATCATGGATGCACACAAATGGATGCTGCACCCAGACATCTTCCATCAGATAACACAATCATGGGGGAGACCGGACATAGACCTCTTTGCCTCCCCACACAATCA